>NC_057794.1:507803949-507993002 GCF_018294505.1 Triticum aestivum
CTAGATTGGCAGAATTGTGCTCTTCTGGAAGTTCACCTTGAGGCCGGTGACCTCCCGGAATGCATGCAGGATCTGGTGCAGCGTTTCCACTTCTGTTCAGATGGGGTTGACGAAGATTGCCACGTCGTCCGCATACATAGAGGTGCGGAAGGCAGGAACTTGCCCACACAACCGGCTCAGTGTCCCATCATGGACTGCTTGCACCAACAGTTGCTGCAGCGGCTCCATCGCTAGGATGAACAGGAATGGTGATAGCGGGTCACCTTGACGGAGGCCATGCTGGTGCCGAATCGGCCACCCCGCTACTCCATTGACGAGCACCCGGGAGGAGGCCGAGGCCAGACACAAGGCAATCCAATCACACCATCGCTGTCCGAAACCCCTGGCCCTCAGCATGTCGAGGAGGTATGTCCATGATACCGTATCAAATACTTTGGCAATGTCGAGCTTGATCAGTAGCATCGGCTTCTTTGTGCGGTGGAAGTGGCGTGCCATCCCTTGCACAAAAAGAAAGTTGTCTTGTATGCACCTGCCTGGTTACAATCTTTGAGCAGAGTCTTTCTAAGCTCATCCGGCATTGCGGCCAACAGAAAGAAGTCGCCCGTCCTAGAAGCCAAAGCAGCAAGGCCATGGGTGAGCTTGTTCCGGTCCCTCTTCGCGCAACCAATCAGGTGAGACGCAAACTTTTTTTCCAAGGAATACTTTATCCACAACAAAAGGGAATGGATTTTGTGGCAGTCTGCATTACATGTGATCTCCTACAAGGCGCCCTTGCAATAGGAGAGAATTATTACTAAATAATATAACAGACTAATCAACATGAAGCCTCATGAATTGTGAAGCCCGGATAATTGAACTACAGTAATTTCCTGCTAATGATGTCATGTCATCATGATTACTGTTATTAAACTCGCGATGTTTCAAACCCACCTTTTTTTCAAAATTCAAAATCAAGTCAAACAAATAAAGTTTTTAAATGTCAAAACTAAAATGTTCAGAGTGTGAAAAATATTCCATAACTAAATATTGGTGATGAACCAACTTTTTATAAAGTGGTTTATTGCCCTAAAATAAATGAAACAGAAGCAGGAAAATAAAAAGGGAAAAGGGCTAAAGCAAAAAAAGAAGGCCCCAACCCCTCCTGGGCCTAACCCCCTGCGCGGCCCACCTGAGCTGGCCTAGCTCCTCCGCTGTTGCCTTCCCTTTCCCTGTTCAGCCGACCGACGCCCGCGTCGTGCGTTGCCGCTGATGTCTACTACACAACCTTCTTCTTGTAGACGTTGTTGGGCTTCCAAGTGTAGAGGTTTGTAGGACAGTAGCAAATTTCCCTCAAGTGGATGACCTAAGGTTTATCAATCCGTGGGAGGCGTAGGATGAAAATGGTTTCTCTCAAACAACCCTAGAACCAAATAACAAAGAGTCTCTTGTGTCCGCAACACACCCAATACAATGGTAAATTGTATAGGTGCACTAGTTCGGCGAAGAGATGGTGATACAAGTGCAATATGGATGGTAGATATAGGTTTTTGTAATCTGAAAATATAAAAACAGTAAGGTAATTAATGATAAAAGTGAGCACAAACGGTATTGCAATGCGTTGAAACAAGGCCTAGGGTTCATACTTTCACTAGTGCAAGTTCTCTCAACAAGGATAACATAATTGGATCATATAACAATCCCTCAACATGCAACAGAAAGTCACTCCAAAGTCACTAATAGCGGAGAACAAACGAAGAGATTATTGTAGGGTACGAAACCACCTCAAAGTTATTCTTTCCGATCAATCCATTAGGCTATTCCTATAAGTGTCACAAACAGCCCTAGAGTTCGTAGTAAAATAACACCTTAAGACACAAATCAACCAAAACCCTAATGTCACCTAGATACTCCAATGTCACCTCAATATCCGCGGGTATGATTATACGATATGCATCACACAATCTTAGATTCATCTATTCAACCAACACAAAGAACTTCAAAGAGTGCCCCAAAGTTTCTATTGGAGAGTCAAGACGAAAACGTGTGCCAACCCCTATGCATAAGTTCACAAGGTCACTGAACCCGCAAGTTGATCACCAAAACATACATCAAATGTTCTCAAATCCTTAAAGACTTAATCTGATAAGATAACTTCAAAGGGAAAACTCAATTCATCACAAGAAGATAGAGGGGAGATCCAACTATAATAGCAAAGCTCGCGGTACATCAAGATCGTGCCATATCAAGAACACGGAAGAGAGAGAGAGAGAGAGAGAGAGATCAAACACATAGCTACTGGTACATACCCTCAGCCCCGAGGGTGAAATACTCCCTCCTCCTCATGGGGAGCGCCGGGATGATGAAGATGGCCACCGGTGATGGATCCCCCCTCCAGCAGGGTGCCGGAACAGGGTTCCGATTGGTTTTTGGTGGCTATAGAGGCTTGCGGCGGCGGAACTCCCGATCTAGGTTTCTTTTCGGGGGTTTCTGTATTTATAGGAATTTTTTGGCGTCGGTCTCACGTCGGGGGGGGGGGGGGGGGTCTCCGAGCCATCCACGAGATAGGGGGCGAGCCCAGGGGGTAGGGCGCGCCCTCCACTCTCGTGGATGGCTCGGGACTCTTCTGACCCAACTCTTTTACTCTGGGGGATTCTTTTGGTCCGTAAAAAATCATCAAAAATTGGCACGTTAATTGGACTCCGTTTGGTATTCCTTTTTTGTAAAACTCAAAAACAAGGAAAAAACAGAAACTAGCACTGGGCTCTAGGTTAATAGGTTAGTCCCGAAAATCATATAAAATATCATATAAATGCATATAAAACATCCAAGATAGATAATATAATAGCATGGAACAATCAAAAATTATAGATACGTTGGAGACGTATCAAGCATCCCCAAGCTTAATTCCTGCTCGTCCTCGAGTAGGTAAATGATAAAAACAGAATTTTTGATGTGGAATGGTACCTAACATATTTATCTATGTAATTCTCTTTATTGTGGCATGAATGTTCAGATCCGAAAGATTCAAGACAAAAGTTTAATATTGACATAACAACAATAATACTTCAAGCATACTAATAAAGCAATCATGTCTTCTCAAAATAATATGGCCAAAGAAAGCTTATCCCTACAAAATCATATAGTCTGGCTATACTCCATCTTCATCACACAAAATATTCAAATCATGCACAACCCCGATGACAAGCCAAGCAATTGTTTCATACTTTTGATGTTCTCAAACTTTTTCAACTTTCACGCAATACATGAGCGTGAGCCATGGACATAGCACTATAGGTGGAATAGACGGTGGTTGTGGAGAAGACAAAAAGAGGGAGATGGTCTCACATCAACTAGGCGTATCAACGGGCTATGGAGATGCCCATCAATAGATATCAATGTTAGTGAGTAGGGATTGTCATACAACGGATGCACCAGAGCTATAAGTGTATGAAAGCTCAAAAAGAAAAACTAAGTGGGTGTGCATCCAACTTGCTTGCTCATAAAGACCTAGGGCATTTGAGGAAGCCCATCATTTGAGATGCCTATCTATAATAAAAAATTCCCACTAGTATACGAAAGTGACAACATAGGAGACTCTCTATCATGAAGATCATGGTGCTACTTTGAAGCACAAGTGTGGTAAAAGGATAGTAGCATTGCCCTTCTCTTTTTTTTCTCTTGGGCCTTCTCTTTTTTTTTTCACATGGGACAATGCTCTAATAATGAAGATCACCACACTTTTATTTACTTACAACTCAAGAATTAAAATTTGATACTTAGAACAAAATATGACTCTATATGAATGCCTCCAGCGGTGTACCGGGATGTGCAATGAATCAAGAGTGACATGTATGAAAGAATTATGATTGGTGGCTTTGGCACAAATACAATGTCAACTACATGACCATGCAAAGCAATATGACAATGATAAAGTGTGTGAAGAAAATATGCCCTAGAGGCAATAATAAAGTTATTATTTATTTCTTTATTTCATGATAAATGTTTATTATTCATGCTAGAATTGTATTAACCGGAAACATAATACTTGTGTGAATACATAGACAAACTAAACGTCACTAGTATGCCTCTACTTGACTAGCTCGTTGATCGAAGATGGTTATGTTTCCTAACCATAGACATGTGTTGTCATTTGATTAACGGGATCACATCATTAGGAGAATGATGTGATTGACATGACCCATTCCATTACCTTAGCACCCGATCGTTTAGTATGTTGCTATTGCTTTCTTCATGACTTATACATGTTCCTATTACTATGAGATTATGCAACTCCCGTTTACCGGAGGAACACTTTGTGTGCTACCAAACGTCACAATGTAACTGGGTGATTATAAAGGTACTCTACAGGTGTCTCCAAAGGTACTTGTTGGGTTGGCGTATTTCGAGATTAGGATTTGTCACTCTGATTGTCGGAGAGGTATCTCTGGGCCCTCTCGGTAATGCACATCACATAAGCCTTGCAAGCATTGCAACTAATAAGTTAGTTCCGGGATGATGTATTACGGAACGAGTAAAGAGACTTGCCGGTAACGAGATTGAACTAGGTATTGAGATATCGACGATCGAATCTCGGATAAGTAACATACCGATGACAAAGGGAACAACGTATGTTGTTATGCGGTCTGACCGATAAAGATCTTCGTAGAATATGTGGGAGCCAATATGAGCATCCAGGTTCCGCTATTGGTTATTGACCGGAGACGTGTCCCGGTCATGTCTACATTGTTCTCGAACCCGTAGGGTCCGCACGCTTAAGGTTTCGATGACAGTTATATTATGAGTTTATGAGTTTTGATGTACCGAAGGAGTTCGGAGTCCCGGATGAGATCGGGGACATGACGAGGAGTCTCGAAATGGTCGAGACGTAAAGATCGATATATTGGACGACTATATTCGGACATCGGAAAGGTTCCGAGTGGTTCGGGTATTTTTTGGAGTACCGGGGAGTTACGGGAATACGGGGGAAGAAGTATATGGGCCTTATTGGGCTTTAGGGGAGAGGGAGAGGCAGGCCGCGCGCCCCCATTGACTAGTCCGAATTGGACTAGGGGGAGGGGCGGCGCCCCCTCCTTCCTTCTCTTCCCTCTTCCCCTTCCTTGTCTCCTACTCCTACTACTTGGAAGGACTCCTAGTTGTACTAGGAAAGGAGGAAATCCTACTCCCTGTGGGAGTAGGACTCCCCTAGGGCGCGCCATAGAGAGGGCCGTCCCTCCCCTCCTCCACTCCTTTATATACGGGGGCAGGGGGCACCCCATAGACACACAAGTTGATCTTCGTGACCGTTCTCTTAGCCGTGTGCGGTTCCCCCCTCCACCATACTCCTCGATAATATTGTAGCGGTGCTTAGGCGAAGCCCTGCGACGGTAGAACATCAAGATCGTCACCACGCCGTCATGTTGACGGAACTCTTCCCCGACACTTTGCTGGATCGGAGTCCGGGGATCGTCATCGAGATGAACGTGTGCTAGAACTCGGAGGTGCCGTAGTTTCGGTGCTTGATCGGTCGGGCCGTGAAGACGTACGACTACATCAACCGCGTTGTCATAACGCTTCCACTTTCGATCTACGAGGGTACGTAGACAACACTCTCCCCTCTCGTTGCTATGCATCACCATGATCTTGCGTGTGCATAGGAATTTTTTTTGAAATTACTACGTTCCCCAATAGTGTGTCATAATAAACGAAACGGTGGAAAGTTGCATGGCAATATATCTCGGAATGGCTATGAAAATGCCATAATAGGTAGGTATGGTGGTTGTTTTGAGGAAGTTATATGGTGGGTGTATGGTGCCGGCAAAAGTTGCGCGCCACAAGAGATGCTAGCAAGGGTGGAAGGATGAGAGTGCGTATAATCCATGGACTCAACAATAGTCATAAAGAACTCACATACTTATTGCAAAAATCTATTAGTTATCGAAACGAAGTACTATGCGCATGCTCCTAGGGGATAAATTGGTAGGAAAAGACCATCGCTCGTCCCCGACTGCCACTCATAAGGAAGACAATCAAAAAATATCTCATGCTCCAACTTCGTTACATAACGGTTCACCATACGTGCATGCTACGAGACTTGCAAACCTCAATACAAGTATTTCTCAAATTCACAATTAATTTACTAGCATGACTCTAATATCACCATCCTCATGTCTCAAAACAATCATCAAGCATCAAACTTCTCATAGTATTCAATGCACTTTATATGAAAGTTTTTATTATATCCCTCTTGAATACCTATCATATTAGGGCTAAATTTATAACCAAAGCAAATTACCATGCTGTTTAAGACTCTCAAAATAGTATAAGTGAAGCATGAGAGTTCATCTATTTCTTCAAAATAAAACCACCGCCGTGCTCTAAAAGATATACGTGAAGCACTAGAGCAAATAACAAACTACTCCAAAAGATATAAGTGAAGATCAATGAGTAGTCGAATAATTATGTAACTATGTGAAGACTCTCTAACATTTAAAAATTTCAGATCTTGGTATTTTATTCAAACAGCAAGCAAAACAAAATAAAGTTACATTGCAAGGATAGCACATATCATGTGAACAAGCAAAAACTTAGGCTCTTTCCACTCCTTATTCCATAGTCCATCAAATCTTTACCCAAAACTTGAAAACTTCACAACACAAAACTTAACAGAAAATTCGTAAGCTCCGTTAGTATAAGAAAGTAAATCACCACTTAGGTACTGCCAAGACAAAATTCATAATTTTTCTCACATGAAGCCTACTGTACCCTATCATTTCTACAATTTATATTAAACAATATAAGCCACGGAAATTAGAAAACAAGCAAACTATGCATCGAAAACAGAATCTGTCAAAAACAGGACAGTTTGTAGTAATCTGTAACTCTCGAATACTTCTGTAACTCCAAAAATCCTGAGAAATCAGGAAGTCCTAGGCAATTTTTTTATTAATCCTCTGCAAAAAGAATTAGTATTTTATCGCGCTTCTGTTAAAAATTAAAACTAATCTCCTGGGCGCAAAAGTTTCTGTTTTTCAGCAAAATCAAATCAACTATCACCGTAAGCCATCCCAAAGGTCTTAATTGACACTTTATTGAAACAAAAGCTATAAAACATGATTACTACAGTAGCATAATCATGTGAACACACAAAAACAATAGATATAAATGTTGGGTTGTCTTCCAACAAGCATTTTTCTTTAATGCCTTTCTAGCTAGGCATGATGATTTCAATGATGCTCACAGAAAAGATAAGAATTGAAACATAAAAAGAACATCATGAATGATATGACTAGCACATTTAATTCACCGACACAACTGCATTCAATTTGTTGCAAGATTAAATGATCATACAAATTTAGCAAATGGCACAAGAAAAGGTAGTACCACGTCAACCAAACGAGGAGCTAACACAAGCGCATGGGACACGAGGTATGGACATTAGCTACCAAACGAACAGTTAAAATTAAATCTGACTATTTGATTTAGTTCGCAAGAAAGCATCAGTCCATCAAGGACTGAATTTCTAACATGTTTCTACAATTGTATATACGTTTCATCAACTAGAAATAGACAACACGCCAAACATTCGTGCAGAACAACAAAAATCAAATAGTGGCGTGGAGCATTAAATCTTTACCTGGTGAAGCCACGAAGGTGCTTCCCCGGTGACGGCGAGGATGAACCTTTTGGCCCCTCCTTGAAGAGGCCGAGGTTGCCTGCTGCGCGGTGGAGAGGAGGGGGGCAGCGGCGGAGAAGCACAGACTGGGTAGGGCGGCGGTGTCGGGGGACGCACGGAATCCGTAGTCAGTGGCGGCAGGGAGGCGGCGAGGTGGGGAGGCGGCGAGGTGGGGAGGCGCCCGCGGGGGAGAGAAGGGCACGAAAAGGCCGGCGGCGGCAGGGGAGCCGAGGGCGGAGAGGCAACGCGGCGGTTGCCTTCCCCCCAGTTCGCACGCCCTCGCCGCCTACGGAGACAGGAGTCCAGATCCCTGATGAGGCCTTCAGCAGGGGCGAATCCTAACGCACGGAATAGTCGCCCCCTCTGTGGGCCGAATCCTAACTAGGCCATCCATTGATTTTGTTAGGGCCCTTTACTTCCGGCCCTTTTGCATTCAGTTCGCGCAGGCCATTTCGTGGTATTTTTTGCCTATCATAATCTAGCTAGGGAAATATCAGGTGCTCCCATCCTTGAGGTGCTCCCTATACTCCAAGTCTAAAACATCAATTTCAAATGTTTCAAAAATTCTGAAAAAAAAGTGTGAATGTTCAAAAGCAATGTGACTACACCCTCAAATAATTTCAGGTCCAAACTCGGAATGTATATTGAGAAACAAAAAAGACAAATTTAGATGTGAATAGTGTCAACTGTTGGTTTTGTCTTTTTATGACACTATTCATGCTAGGTTTCACATTTTTGTTCCTCAATGTGCATTTAGAGTTTGGACCTGAAATTTTTAGGAGTTGTAGTCACATTCCTTGTAAACATGCATATTTTTTCCAGAATTTTTTAAAACATTTAAAATTAATTTATTTGAAGTTGGAGCATGGGGAGCACCTCAAGGATGGAAGTACTAGATATTTCGACCTGTGGGTCGCAGGTTTGGGTATTTCCCTTTCTACGTGTCCCATAGGCCATAGTTGATCCTGATGTTTTTCCATGGATTATTTTTCACCTATAATACTTGATTTCTAGGGCATAGTGATGTCGTACTTGTTTTCGTTATGATAGATATGTCTATTCCAGACTACCTATATCTCACTTTTTTTGTACCTCTGCTTGTCTGTGCAGGTTTCGATTGAGTAGGGGAGGAGCGTTATTCAATATTTTAGTTTCTTTTCAGGGGTGTAGGCAAACCGGTTGCTAACTCTCTCCTCTTTCCATCATCGTTTTTTTCCTTCTGATTTACTACCATCTGATTTCATGTACGAAGAAAGATAAAGATAAAAATGTTTGAGAATTTTAAAAGGTGTTCATGAATTTGAAAAATATTCATATTTTTTAGATGTATATGGATTCAAATTATGCTTCTGAACTTGAATAATTCTAGTGAATTCAGAAACTGTTCATGTATTTGCAAAATTATCTGTGAATTCAAAAATATGTTTGCCTTGTTTAAAAATGTCCCCAAATTTCAAAATATTCACGAGTCTATAAAATGTTCGTGAATTCTAAAAAGACCTTGAATTAAAAAAACTTGATAAATGAGTGCTAAAATGAAAAATGTTCATAAATTTAAAAAAGATTTTCTGGTATTAAGATTTGTGAATTCAAAAAATGTCGATGAACTCAAAAATTGTTCGTGAATTCAAAAATGTCTGCAAAATTTAAAAAATGTTTGTGAATACAAAATTGTTCATAAAATTGAAAAAATGATCGCCCAACTTGAAAATGCTCCTGAATCTGAAAATTATTTGTGATTCAAAAAGTAATTGTGGGTTTGAAAAAATGGTCATGAATTAAAAAAAGTTCATAAATTCGAAAAAGTACTCAAATTTGAATATTATTGAATTTGATTTTTAACAAATTCAAACATGTTCGCGAGTTCAAAAATTGTTTATTAATGTCCGTTTGGTAATCTGTGTTGGAAATGCCCTTAATGCATACAAAATAAAGGAAGTGAGACAGTAACTGAAGTGCGCATCTTGGATTTCTGAGTATTCATGATAATCTTTGAACCTGGATGTTTCTTTATCAGCTAGCATCTCTGACGGACTAGGAGCACACTCTCCAACTTAAGAAACATAACTGGAAAAGAAACACTCTCCGGCTACAAAAATATAACTGGAAAAGAAACTCCGTCAGAGATGGCATAAACGTGATATAATTCACATCCACCAAGAAGCTATAGAAATAAAATCACTATTTCTATAGCTTCTTTTCAGTTTCTACTATATAATTCACATCCATCAAGAAGCTATAGAAATAAAATCACTACATCAGATCATGGCATAAACGTGGCTGCAATTTTTTTTTACATAAACGTGGCTACAACAGTTAGTACTACTACTATTACAATTTTGTTAGCTGATGAAAAGAGAATCCGCAGCGCTACAGTACATAGTCTTAGATGTTGACGAAGGGAGCGCCGGTAATGAACTCGGTGGCGGCGAGCGCGACGAGGCCGAGCATAGCGAAGCGGCCGTTCCAGAGCTCTGCGTCGGCGCTCCAGATTCCGCTCGACTTGCTCTCGACAGTCTGGCCCTGCAGTAGCGGCACCAACGATGCCGCGGAGAACACCCCCGCGGTCACCAGGAACCAGCCCAGCCCGGCGCCGCTGCCGGCCTGGTCGAGGAGCCCGCCGCCGCGTGCCGCCTCGACGGAGAGTGCCGCCACGAAGCCCACCATGGCCAGCCGGCCGTTGATGCGCTCCGGCGCCGGGCCGCTGAAGGCGAGCGTGTCCCAGACCGAGGGGTTCGCCTTCTTGGTCATGGGCTTGGGTGCCGCCGGGATCGGGGTCGGGCTCGTGCTCGGGGAGGAGGAGGTCGATGCGCTCGTCGTCTCCTTGGTTGAGTCCATGCCAGGCTGCACATACACAAACAATCTCACGTTGAGGTCGAGTCTCCAACTAGCCAACATGCGATGCAGTCAAGTGTGTGACGTGAAAGCTCACCTCAGACTGGGCCCTGACGACGAGGGTCCTCCGGCGCGGGCCCGCCACTGGAGAGCGGGCGGCGGACCGGCCGACGACGGCGAAGGAACTCAAAGCCACCATGGTCGCCATTACTCAAGGCACGAAGAGAACTGAGAAGTTAGTGCTGGCTTAATGGATGGACCATGTCACTTGGCTGGTGTTGTTTTGCTGTGTCTCTGTGAGCGAGTAGCTGATGCACTTTATAGCGGCCGTGGGGAGGTCGCCGGTGGACGCGGCCATGGCCACGTGAACGAGGTCCAAAAGGCTGTACGTGGAGGGAGGGAGGCGGCGGGCTCACATGCATCGACGTGGACCCTGAGGGTGCCATAACTCGCTCTCGCCAAAAAGTGAACGCAGCATGTACGCGCGGGTACCCCTATTTCACGCCTTTGGTCAGACATTAATATTTCTATATACATGATTAAATTTTTTTCATCATTTTTTATTACATGATCAACATTTTCTCTATACACATTTTAGTTCTGACTCGCTGAAGGGGGCCAGCAAGATGGACCAGCCCACGCGCGCGGGAGGCCACAGCCTCTTTTCTAATAATATATTTTTTATGTTTTATGTTTCTTTTTTGCTTTTGTTTATACTTTAAAAATTATATATATATATATATATATATATATTATTAAAAAACCTATACAATGTTTTTTGGAAAATGTTGAACAATTATTTCAAAAATGTTAATCTAGCATTCAGAAAGTGTTGAACAAGTATTTAAAAACTGTTGAACAAATATTTGAAAAAATGTTGATCAAGCATTCAGAAAAATACTTTACATGTATTTGAAAATGTTAATCAAGCATTTAGAAAATGTTGAACATGTTTATAAATATTATTGATCGAGTATTAAAAAATGATGAAATTTTTTATCATGTATTTAAAATTTTTAATCAAGAATTTGAATAAAAATGTTGAACAAATATTTGAAAAATGCTAATCAAGAATTTGGGAAATGTTAAATGTGTATATAAAAATGTTGATCATGTATTAAAAAATTGATGAAAAAAATTATTCATGTATGTAAAAATGTTAATTAAGCATTTGAAGGAATGTTGAACAAGTGTTTGAATAATGTTAATCAAGCATTTGGAAAATTTTACATGTCTATAGAAAAAATGTTGACCATATATTAAAAAAATGTAATCTTTTTATTTCAAAACTATTAATTAAGCCTTTTTTAGAATGTATATAAAAAATATTGACCATGTATAATTTTTTTAATCTTGTATATGGAAAATATTAATAAATATTTTTAAAACACCTATATTAAAAAATGCTAAATTTAGAAAAACCTTCAACAAATATTAGAAAAATATTGTCAATATATACAAAAAATGGAGAATAAAAACCAAGAGAAATAAAAGGAACTAAAATAATAAAAAACTGAAAAGGATAACAAAATAAACCAAAGGAAAAAGAAAACAAAAAATAAAACCGAAGGAACAAATGCAAAAAGAATGGAAAACGGGAGAAGAAAAAGGAAAAAAAGCAAAAGAAAACAAAAATAAAAAATGTGGAAAATCGGCTCTTCGAAAAAAGTTTGTCTAGGAATTTTTGTACGTGGGCTGCACATAGGGTCCACCGCATGGGCTGGGCATCCTCCGTATTTGTTTCCGCCGACAAGGAGCAACGAAAAGTATATGCACGTAAGTGAATCCCACCTCGCTCTTTTATTGTAAATTCTATCACTTTTTATATGCCCGCGAGTTGACTCAGAGCAGTAGAGAGCGACAAAGATCTCAAGAAGAGAAAAGGGGCGCGAGCTCTAGCAGCTGACCATCACGCCGAGTGGCTAGCGAGGGGAGGTCTCCGGAACAGAGGAGGTGCTTCTGCAACAACTCATGTATTCTTCTCTCTAATCTCCCGCTGTTGCTCCTCACGCCCTCCTCTCTAGAAAGTGGAATCTCCCTTTGCTCAGTTTCGTACTTGTGAATAAAATGACATGTTTTGTGTGTTAAAAAAAAGCAATGTATATGTTAAGAAAGAGAAATATGGGATTTATGAGCATGTCAAGTTCTGCAGCTATATTGGACCTATCAGGATGCACACATGTGGGCGAGGGGTTGCCCCTGTTTGAATTTCGCATGGCAAGTTCAGCGGCTATATGGGATTTGTTCATGACCATCAGCATGGATGTTCAGGTACGGATTTCTTCAGGACGATCAACATGTTGGGGATCGTAGCAGAAATTAAAAAAATTTCTACGCATCACCAAGATCAATCTATGGAGTATTCTAGCAACGAGGGGAATAAGAGTGCATCTACATACCCTTGTAGATCGCGAGCGGAAGCGTTCAAGTGAACGGGGATGATGGAGTCGTACCGTGATCCAAATCACCGATGACCAAGTGCTGAACGGACAGCACCTCCGCGTTCAACACACATACGGTTGGGAAGACGTCTCCGCGTTCAACACACGTACGGTTGGGAAGACGTCTCCTCCTTCTTGATCCAGCAAGGGGGAAGGAGAGGTGGTGCGGCTGCCCTCCCTCCCTTCCACTATATATAGGGGCTAGGGGGCGCATGCCCCCTTGGAGATCCCATCTAAAGGGGGGGGGGGCCCTGGGGGCAACGGCCCCCTTAGGGTTTCCAACCAGGGGGGCGCATGCAACGCCCCCCTAGGGTAAACCCTAGGCGCCTTGGGCCCTTGGGTGGGGCGCACCAGCCCATCAGGGGAAGGAGAGGTGGTGCGGCTGCCCTCCCTCCCTTCCACTATATATAGGGGCTAGGGGGCGCATGCCCCCTTGGAGATCCCATCTAAAGGGGGGGGGGCCCTGGGGGCAACGGCCCCCTTAGGGTTTCCAACCAGGGGGGCGCATGCCCCGGGGCAACGACCCCCTAGGGTAAACCCTAGGCGCCTTGGGCCCTTGGGTGGGGCGCACCAGCCCATCAGGGGCTGGTTTCCACGCCACTTCAGCCCATGGGGCCCTCCGAAATAGGTGGCCCCATCCGGTGGACCCCCAGGACCCTTCCGGTGGTCCCGGTACAATACCGGTAACCCCCGAAACCTTCCCGCTGGCCGAAACTGGACTTCCTATATATAAATCTTTACCTCCGGACCATTCCGGAACTCCTCGTGACGTCCGGGATCTCATCCGGGACTCCGAACAACTTTCGGGTTACTGCATACTAATATCTCTACAACCCTAGCGTCACCGAACCTTAAGTGTGTAGACCCTACGGGTTCGGGAGACACGCAGACATGACCGAGACGCCTCTCCGGTCAATAACCAACAACGGGATCTGGATACCCATGTTGGCTCCCACATGCTCCTCGATGATCTCATCGGATGAACCACGATGTCGAGGACTTAATCAATCCCATATTCAATTCCCTTTGTCAATCGGTACGTTACTTGCCCGAGACTCGATCGTCGGTATCCCAATACCTTGTTCAATATCGTTACCGGCAAGTCACTTTACTCGTACCGTAATGCATGATCCCGTGACCAACCCTTTGGTCACATTGAGCTCATTATGATGATGCATTACCGAGTGGGCCTAGAGATACCTCTCCGTCATACGGAGTGACAAATCCCAGTCTCGATTCGTGCCAACCCAACAGACACTTTTGGAGATACCTGTAATGTACCTTTATAGTCACCCAGTTATGTTGTGATGTTTGGCACACCCAAGGTACTCCTACGGTATCCGGGAGTTGCACAATCTCATGGTCTAAGGAAATGATACTTGACATTCAGAAAAGCTACAACAAATGAACTACACGATCTTTGAGCTAAGCTTAGGATTGGGTCTTGTCCATCACATCATTCTCCTAATGATGTGATCCTGTTATCAATGACATCTAATGTCCATAGTCAGGAAACCATGACTATCTTTTGATCAACGAGCTAGTCAACTAGAGGCTCACTAGGGACGTGTTGTGGTCTATGTATTCACACATGTATTACGATTTCCCGGATAACACAATTATAGCATGAACAATAGACAATTATCATGAACAAAGAAATAATAATAACCATTTTATTATTGCCTCTAGGGCATATTTCCAACAGTCTCCCACTTGCACTAGAGTCAATATTCTAGTTACATTGTGATGAATCGAACACCCATGCAGTTCTGGTGTTGATCATGTTTTGCTCTAGGGAGAGGTTTAGTCAACGGATCTGCTACATTCAGGTCCGTATGTACTTTACAAATTTCTATGTCTCCATTTTGAACACTTTCACGAATGGAGTTGAAGCGACGCTTGATATGCCTGGTCTTCCTGTGAAATCTGGGCTCCTTGGCAAGGGCAATAGCTCCAGTGTTGTCACAGAAGAGAGTCATCAGCCCCGACGCATTGGGTATGACTCCTAGGTCGGTGATGAACTCCTTCACCCAGATTGCTTCTTGTGCTGCCTCCGAGGCTGCCATGTATTCTGCTTCACATGTAGATCCCGCCACGACGCTTTGCTTGCAACTACACCAGCTTACTGCCCCACCATTTAAAATATACACGTATCCGGTTTGTGACTTAGAGTCATCCAGATCTGTGTCGAAGCTAGCGTCGACGCAACCCTTTACGACGAGCTCTTCACCACCTCCTTAAACGAGAAACATATCCTTGGTCCTTTTCAGGTACTTCAGGATGTTTTTGACCGCTGTCTAGTGTTCCTTGCCGGGATTACTTTGGTACCTACCTACCAAACGTACGGCAAGGTTTACATCAGGTCTGGTACACAGCATGGCATATATAATAGACCCTATGGCTGAGGCATAGGGGATGACACTCATCTCTTCTATATCTTCTGCCGTGGTCGGGCATTGAGCCGTGCTCAATCGCACACCTTGCAATACAGGCAAGGACCCCTTCTTGGACTGATCCATATTGAACTTCTTCAATATCTTGTCAAGGTACGTACTTTGTGAAAGACCGACGAGGCGTCTCGATCTATCTCTATAGATCTTGATGCCTAATATATAAGCAGCTTCTCCAAGGTCCTTCATTGAAAAACACTTGTTCAAATAGGCCTTTATGCTTTCCAAGAATTCTATATCATTTCCCATCAACAGTATGTCATCCACATATAATATGAGAAATGCTATAGAGCTCCCACTCACTTTCTTGTAAACGCATGCTTTTCCATAAGTCTGCATAAACCCAAACGCTTTGATCATCTCATCAAAGCGAATGTTCCAACTCCGAGATGCTTGCACCAGCCCATAGATTGAGCGTTGGAGCTTGCACACCTTGTTAGCATTCTTAGGATCGACAAAACCTTCCGGATGCATCATATACAATTCTTCCTTAAGAAAGCCGTTAAGGAATGCCGTTTTGACGTCCATTTGCCATATCTCATAATCATAGAATGCGGCAATTGCTAACATGATTCGGACAGACTTCAGCTTCGCTACGGGTGAGAAAGTCTCATCGTAGTCAACCCCTTGAACTTGTCGATAACCCTTAGCGACAAGTCGAGCCTTATAGATGGTCACATGACCATCCGCGTCTGTCTTCTTCTTAAAGATCCATTTATTTTCTATGGCTCGCCGATCTTTGGGCAAGTCAGTCAAAGTACATACTTTGTTTTCATACATGGATTCTATCTCGGATTTCATGGCTTCTAGCCATTTGTCGGAATCTAGGCCTGCCATCGCTTCTTCATAGTTTGAAGGTTCACCGTTGTCTAACAACATGTTTCCAAGACAGGGTTGCCGTACCACTCTGGTGCGGAACGTGTCCTTGTGGACCTACGAAGTTCAGTAGGAGCTTGATCCGAAGTATCTTGATCATCATCATTAACTTCCTCTCTAATCGGTGCAGGCACCACAGGAACATTTTCCTGAGCTGCGCTACTCTCTGCTTCAAGAGGCAGTACTTCATCAAACTCTACTTTCCTCCCACTTACTTCTTTCAAGAGAAACTCCTTCTCTAGAAAGGATCCATTCTTGGCAACGAAGATCTTGCCTTCAGATCTGAGGTAGAAGGTATACCCAATGGTTTCCTTAGGGTATCCTATGAAGACGCATTTTTCTGACTTGGGTTCGAGCTTTTCAGGTTGAAGTTTCTTGACATAAGCATCGCATCCCCAAACTTTTAGAAATGACAGCTTAGGTTTCTTCCCAAACCATAATTCATACGGTGTCGTCTCAACGGATTTCGACAGAGCCCTGCTTAAAGTGAATGCGGCAGTCTCTAGAGCATAGCCCCAAAATGATAGCGGTAAATCGGTAAGAGACATCATAGATCGCACCATATCTAATAGAGTGCGATTACGACGTTCAGACACACCATTACGCCGAGGTGTTCCAGGCGGCATGAGTTGTGAAACTATTCCACATTTTCTTAAGTGTGTGCCAAATTCCTGACTCAAGTATTCTCCCCCACGATCTGATCGCAAGAACTTGATTTTCCTGTCACGTTGATTCTCAACCTCACTCTGAAATTCCTTGAACTTTTCAAAGGTCTCAGACTTGTGTTTCATTAAGTAGACATACCCATATCTACTCAAGTCATCAGTGAGGGTGAGAACATAACGATAGCCACCACGAGCCTCAACACTCATTGGACCGCACACATCAGTATGTATGATTTCCAATAAGTTGGTTGCTCGCTCCATTGTTCCTGAGAACGGAGTCTTGGTCATCTTACCCATGAGGCATGGTTCACACGTGTCAAATGATTCGTAATCAAGAGACTCTAAAAGTCCATCTGCATGGAGCTTCTTCATGCGTTTGACACCTATGTGACCAAGGCGGCAGTGCCACAAGTATGTGGGACTATCATTATCAACCTTACATCTTTTGGTATTCACACTATGAATATGTGTAGCATTACGCTCGAGATTCATTAAGAATAAACCATTCACCATCGGAGCATGACCATAAAACATATCTCTCATATAAATAGAACAACCATTATTCTCGGATTTAAATGAGTAGCCATCTCGTATTAAACGAGATCCTGATACAATGTTCATGCTCAAAGCTAGCACTAAATAACAATTATTGAGGTTTAAAACTAATCCCGTAGGTAAATGTAGAGGTAGCGTGCCGACGGCGATCACATCGACCTTGGAACCATTCCCGACGCGCATCGTCACCTCGTCCTTCGCCAGTCTCCGTTTATTCCGCAGCTCCTGCTTTGAGTTACAAATGTGAGCAACCGCACCGGTATCAAATACCCAGGAGCTACTACGAGTACTGGTAAGGTACGCATCAATTACATGTATATCACATATACCTTTCGTGATGCCGGCCTTCTTGTTCGCTAAGTATTTGGGGCAGTTCCGCTTCCAGTGACCACTTCCCTTGCAATAAAAACACTCAATCTCGGGCTTGGGTCCATTCTTTGGCTTCTTCCCGGCAGCTTGCTTACCGGGCGCGGCAACTCCCTTCCCGTCCTTCTTGAAGTTCTTCTTACCCTTGCCTTTCTTGAACTTAGTGGTTTTATTCACCATCAACACTTGATGTTCCTTTTTGACTTCTACCTCTGCCGATTTCAGCATTGCAAATACTTCAGGAATGGTCTTTTCCATCCCCTGCATATTGAAGTTCATCACAAAGCTCTTGTAGCTCGGTGGAAGCGACTGAAGGATTCTGTCAATGACCGCGTCATCCGGGAGATTAACTCCCAGCTGAGTCAAGCGGTTATGCAACCCAGACATTTTGAGTATGTGCTCACTGACAGAACTATTTTCCTCCATCTTCCAGCTGAAGAACTTGTCAGAGACTTCATATCTCTCGACCCGGGCATGAGCTTGAAAAACCATTTTCAGCTCTTCGAACATCTCATATGCTTCGTGTCTCTCAAAACGCTTTTGGAGCCCCGGTTCTAAGCTGTAAAGCATGCCACACTGAACGAGGGAGTAATCATCAGCACGTGTCTGCCAAGCGTTCATAACGTCTTGGTTCTGTGGGACGGGTGCGTCACCTAGCGGTGCTTCTAGGACATAATCTTTCTTGGCAGCTATGAGGATGATGCTCAGGTTCCGGACCCAGTCCGTATAGTTGCTGCCATCGTCTTTCAGCTTGGTTTTCTCTAGGAACGCGTTGAAGTTGAGGACAACATGGGCCATTTGATCTACAAGACATATTGTAAAGATTTTAGACTAAGTTCATGATAATTAAGTTCATCTAATCAAATTATTAAATGAACTCCCACTCAGATAGACATCCCTCTAGTCATCTAAGTATAACATGATCCGAGTTAACTAGGCCGTGTCCGATCATCACGTGAGACAGACTAGTCAACATCGGTGAACATCTTCATGTTGATCATATCTTCTATACGACTCATGCTCGACCTTTCGGTCTTCTGTGTTCCGAGGCCATGTCTGTACATGCTAGGCTCGTCAAGTCAACCTAAGTGTATTGCGTGTGTAAATCTGGCTTACACCCGTTGTATTCGAATATTAAAATCTATCACACCCGATCATCACGTGGTGCTTCGAAACAACGAACCTTCGCAACGGTGCACAGTTAGGGGGAACACTTTCTTGAAATTATTACAAGGGATCATCTTATTTAAGCTACCGCCGTTCTAAGCAAATAAGATGTAAAACATGATAAACATCACATGCAATCAAATAGTGACATGATATGACCAATATCATTTGCTCCTTTGATCTCCATCTTCGGGGCTCCATGATCATCGTTGTCACCGACATGACACCATGATCTCCATCATCATGATCTCCATCACCGTGTCTTCTTGAAGTTGTCTCGTCATCTATTACTTCTACTATTATGGCTAACGCTTTAGCAATAAAGTAAAGTAATTACATGACGTTTATGTTGACACACAGGTCATAAATAAATAAAGACAACTCCTATGGGTCCTGCCGGTTGTCATACTCATCGACATGCAAGTCGTGATTCCTATTACAAGAACATGATCAATCTCATACATCACATATATCATTCATCATTCATCACAACCTTTGGCCATATCACATCACAAAACACTTGCTGCAAAAACAAGTTAGACGTCCTCTAATTGTTGTTGCAAGTTTTTACGTGGCTGCTATAGGTTTCTAGCAAGAACATTTCTTACCTACGCCAAAACCACAACGTGAATTGCCAATTTCTATTTACCCTTCATAAGGACCCTTTTCATCGAATCCGATCCGACTAAAGTGGGAGAGACAGACACCCGCCAGCCACCTTATGCAACTAGTGCATGTTAGTCGGTGGAACCGGTCTCACGTAAGCGTACGTGTAAGGTTGGTCCGGGCCGCTTCATCCCACGATGCCGCCGAATCAAGATAAGACTAGTAACGGCAAGCAAATTGACAATATCGACGCCCACAACTACTTTGTGTTCTACTCATGCATAGTAACTACGCATAGACCTAGCTCATGATG
Source organism: Triticum aestivum (assembly GCF_018294505.1). Taxonomy (NCBI): domain Eukaryota; kingdom Viridiplantae; phylum Streptophyta; class Magnoliopsida; order Poales; family Poaceae; genus Triticum; species Triticum aestivum. Next base: position 507,823,875 of record NC_057794.1, read on the forward strand.
CCACTGTTGGGGATCGTAGCAGAAATTAAAAAAATTTCTACGCATCACCAAGATCAATCTATGGAGTATTCTAGCAACAAGGGGAATAGGAGTGCATCTACATACCCTTGTAGATCACGAGCGGAAGCGTTCAAGTGAACGGGGATGATGGAGTCGTACTCGCCGTGATCCAAATCACTGATGACCAAGTGCCGAACGGACAGCACCTCCGCGTTCAACACACGTACGGTTGGGAAGACGTCTCCTCCTTCTTGATCCATCAAGGGGGAAGGAGAGGTTGATGAAGATCCAGCAGCACGACGGCGTGGTGGTGGATGCAGCAGGATCCCGGCAGGGCTTCGCCAAGCACAAGCGGGGAGGAGAGGTGTTACAGAGGGAGAGGGAGGCGCCAAGAGCAAGGTGCGGCTGCCCTCCCTCCCTTCCACTATATATAGGGGCTAGGGGGGGCGCATGCCCCCTTGGAGATCCCATCTAAAAGGGGGGTGGGGGGTGGGCGGCCCCTGGGGGCAACGGCCCCCTTAGGGTTTCCAACCAGGGGGGCGCATGCCCCCTAGGGTTTCCAACCCTAGGTGCCTTGGGCCCTTGGGTGGGGCGCACCAGCCCATCAGGGGCTGGTTCCCACGCCACTTCAGCCCATGGGGCCCTCCGGAATAGGTGGCCCCATCCGGTGGACCCCCGGGACCCTTCCGGTGGTCCCGATACAATACCGGTAACCCCCGAAACCTTCCCGCTGGCAGAAATTGGACTTCCTATATATAAATCTTTACCTCCGGACCATTCCGGAACTCCTCGTGACGTTCGGGATCTCATCCGGGACTCCGAACAACTTTTGGGTTACTGCATACTAATATCTCTACAACCCTGCGTCACGGAACCTTAAGTGTGTAGACCCCACGAGTTCGGGAGTCACGCAGACATGACCGAGACGCCTCTCCGGTCAATAACCAACAGCGGGATCTGGATACCCATGTTGGCTCCCACATGCTCCTCGATGATCTCATCGTATGAACCACGATGTTGAGGACTTAATCAATCCCGTATTCAATTCCCTTTGTCAATCGGTACGTTACTTGCCCGAGACTCGATCGTCGGTATCCCAATACCTTGTTCAATCTCGTTACCGGCAAGTCACTTTACTCGTACCATAATGCATGATCCCGTGACCAACCCTTTGGTCACATTGAGCTCATTATGATGATGCATTACCGAGTGGGCCCAGAGATACCTCTCCGTCATACGGAGTGACAAATCCCAGTCTTGATTCGTGCCAACCCAACAGACACTTTTGGAGATACCTGTAATGTACCTTTATAGTCACCCAGTTACGTTGTGACGTTTGGCACACCCAAGGTACTCCTACGATACCCGGGAGTTGCACAATCTCATGGTCTAAGGAAATGATACTTGACATTCAGAAAAGCTACAGCAAATGAACTACACAATCTTTGAGCTAAGCTTAGGATTGGGTCTTGTCCATCACATCATTCTCCTAATGATGTGATCCTGTTATCAATGACATCTAATGTCCATAGTCAGGAAACCATGACTATTTTTTGATCAACGAGCTAGTCAACTAGAGGCTCACTAGGGACGTGTTGTGGTCTATGTATTCACACATGTATTACGATTTCCCGGATAACACAATTATGGCATGAACAATAGACAATTATCATGAACAAAGAAATATAATAATAACCATTTTATTATTGCCTCTAGGGCATATTTCCAACACAACACTCAGAACAATATGTATGCATGCAGAGAACAATTATACAAGGATGTGTGTGTCTATCATATTGTTCTACCACTACATGTATTTGTTTGTTTATGGATCATTTACAGTTCGCAAGTTTTTATAGTCTCTAGGCACGCTTAATGTAATTTCACATGAGACAATCATCATGCACAGACAGAAACAACAGGACAATGAATCTCACGTGATGTATTGCCTTAGTCAGAGCCGGTTACATATACACGGTGCTGCCCTACATGCAGGGCATGATTACAGGAGATGGCGCTAGACTAGGAAGGGTCCTGGAGACTAGGACTAATAGTTACAACATCAACAAGATATACATCACAGGTTTACAAGAGTAACGTGACAGTTCAACACCCCCCCACAGTCCGAACGACGCCAGGGAAGACGTTCAGACTGGAGCGAAAGTCACGAAAAACCGAAGACGGCAGCCCCTTGGTGAAGACATCGGCGAACTGGGACTCTATTGGAACATGCAGCACCTTGACCTCTCCAAGGGCCACACGGTCGCGCACAAAATGCAAATCAATCTCCACATGCTTGGTGCGCTGGTGCTGAACGGGGTTGGATGAGAGATACACGGCACTCACATTATCACAATACACAATGGTGGCTCGTCAAGGAGGGCGATGAAGCTCAGCAAGAAGTTGGCGAAGCCAACAGGACTCGGCGACGTAGTTGGCAACTGCGCGGTACTCAGCCTCAGCACTGGATCGGGACACAGTGTGCTGTCGCTTGGATGACCAAGAGACGAGGTTAGAGCCAAGAAACACACAAAACCCGGAGGTGGAACGATGGATGTCGGGGCAACCGGCCCAATCAACATCACTGTAGGCGAGAAGATCATGCGAGGAAGAGCGGTAGAGCTGGAGCCCATAGCGAGTGGTGCCATGGAGGTAGCGCAACACACGCTTGAGCAGCTGGTAGTGTCCCTCCATCGGTGCATTCATAACAAGACATAGCTGCTGCACTGCATAAGAGATGTCCGGGCGAGTGAGCGTGAGATACTGGAGTGCACCAGCGAGGCGACAGTAGTGTGTGGGATCACTGTAAGGGACACCGTCGGCACCAGAAATCTTGCTGCTAGTGTCAACAGGAGTAGAGATGGGCTTGCAGTTGAGCATCTGGGCGCGGTCGAGTATCTCAAGCGTGTACTGCTCCTGGGAGAGAAAGAGACCGGTGGTGGAGCGATGGGCGTTGATCCCAAGAAAATGGTGAATGTCATCAAGATCACTCATAGAAAACTCGCCAGTGAGAGCATGCACGAGCGACTCGAGGAGAGAGGTGGTGCTGGGGTGAGAATGATGTCATCAACATACAAGAGTAGATACACTAGAGAGGTGCCGCGCTGGAGGATGAAGAGCGAGGTGTCACACTTGGAAGACACAAAACCGAGGGAGTGCAGAAAACGGGTGAACCGGAGGAACCAAGTGCGAGGCGCCTGTTTAAGCCCATAGAGGGACTTGTTCAGACGGCAAACATGTGTGGGAGAGGTGGCATCGACGAAACCGGAGGGTTGCTGGCAATACACAACCTCGGCAAGATCACCGTGGAGAAAGGCATTCTTGACATCCATTTGTCAAATGGGCCAAGATTTGGCGGTCGCAATGCTGAGGACCACCCGGATCGTGGTCGGCTTGACCATAGGACTGAATGTCTCCACGTAGTCCACACCTGGCTGTTGGGTGAAACCACGCACCACCCAACATGCCTTGTATCATGCCAAAGAGCCGTCAGGATGGAGCTTGTGACGGAAAATCCACTTCCCGGTCACCACGTTGACACCTGCAGGACAAGGAACCAAAGACCACGTATCATTCTGAGTTAGCGCGTTATACTCATCGACCATCACGGCATGCCAGTGCGGGTCCTTAAGGGCTGAACGGTACGAGGAAGGGATAGGGGAAGGTACGTCGGCAACGTGGAGATCAAGGACTTGTTTGGGCATGGCATAGCCGGTTTTGCTCCTGGTACGCATCGGGTGTGGGTTGCTGGGCGGGGAAACATGGACGGCATGTGGCGGTAGCTGGGGTTTGGGAGAAGGCAGCGGGAGGCGTGGCGGCGTGGGACTGGGAAGGAAAGGAGACCGCACGGAACGCGAGTGTGATGCGCGGGGTGATACCGAGAGATGCGATGGGGTCAAACCCCCTGGCGGTGATCCCAAGGGTGGCGCGGTGCGAGGCGTGAGTGGTGGGGAGTCGGGCGGGGAGGACGGGGAACACGCGGGAGACGTGGGCGGGGTAGGTGGTGCATGGTTGGAGGGGCCCGCAGCTCGCGGCTGGTTGGCTGCATGGCGGGCGGGCCCAGCGGCGGGACTGGGAGGGGATGGTGGAGGCGCGGTGGTTGGGCCAGCTGGTGGTGCGGGAGGGGCGGGCTTGCCGGGCGGGAGATCTGGCAGGGTGCAGCGGTACGAGGTACGAGGAACGTGGGGGTTAGGATTTTCTGCGGCTGCGGATCTGGCGGAAACAGAGAAGGGAAAAACGCTTTCGTCAAAAATGACGTGCCGGGAAACGATAACCTTACGGGTGGCTAGGTCGAGACACCGGTAACCTTTCTGTTTTCGTGGATAGCCAAGAAAAATACAACGTGCAGAACGGGGCGAGAGCTTGTGTGGGGTTGTGGCGGAGAGGTTCGGGAAGTAGAGGCATCCGAACGTCCGGAGGTGGTCGTATGTAGGATGGACACCATATAAAAGGAAATATGGGGTGAAGTGATGAATGACACGAGAGGGTCGGATGTTGAGAAGCATGGTGGCGGTGTGTAGGGCCTCAACCCAGAAGGGAGGTGGTAGGGCGGCTTGGAGGAGCAGCGTGCGGATGACGTCATTAGTGGTGCGAATATGGCGTTCCGCTTTCCCGTTCTGCGAACAGATGTGAGGGCAGGTGAGACGGAACACAACACCATGGGAAGAAAAATAATCACGAAGAGACGTGGTGAGAAACTCGCCCCCGTTATCGCATTGCACACACCGAATGAGTACATCGAACTATGTAGAGATAAACTTGAAGAAGCGAAGAAGGGTGTCACATGTGTCAGACTTGGCACGTAGAGGGAAAGTCCATGAAAAATGCGTGTAATCATCAACAATAACCAGATAGTACTTGTAGCCAGAGTAACTAACAACAGGGGAGGTCCAAATATCACAATGGATTAATTGAAACGGGGCACAAGTATAAGAGGTGGATGTGGGAAAAGGTAGCCGAGTATGTTTGCCCATTTGACACGCATCACACAAGTGCGAGGAACGAGCCTCATTATTACATGCAGAAAGAAAATCTGAAGGAAAATGGGAAAACGTGGAGGAGCTAGGGTGCCCAAGCCGCCTATGCCAGAGATCAGTCGTGGAGATGACGAATGTAGTGGAGGTGGTAGCGCCATTATTGTCGGAGAAAGGATAAAGGTCCCCGTCACTGTTGACCCTCAGGAGCAGCGCCTTGGTGTCTAGGTCCTTCACAGAAAAACCATGAGAGTCAAATTCCACAGAACATAAATTGTCACGGGTGAACTTGCGTACGGAAATAAGATTTTTGACAATATTGGGAGAAAGAAGGATATGGCGCAAATAAAAGGGCTTGGGAGGGAGGTGAGCAATACCAACAGCAAGGACGGGAAGGCGAGAACCATTGCCAACGATGATGTGACGAGTATAAGGAGCTAAAACAGAATGATAAGAGGACAAGGTACCTGGATCCCCGGTGACATGGGAGGCGGCGCCGGTGTCCATGATCCACTCGGCGTTGGCGGGGAAGGCGGAGCCGTAGGTGGGGGCGGCATGGTACTGAAGGAAATATGCCCTAGAGGCAATAATAAAGTTATTATTTATTTCCTTATATCATGATAAATGCTTATTATTCATGCTAGAATTGTATTAACCGGAAACATAATACATGTGTGAATACATAGACAAACTTAGTGTCACTAGTATGCCTCTACTTGACTAGCTCGTTAATCAAAGATGGTTATGTTTCCTAACCATGAACAAAAGTGTTGTTATTTGATTAACGAGGTCACATCATTAGTTGAATGATCTGACATGACCCATTCCATTAGCTTAGCACCCGATCGTTTAGTATGTTGCTATTGCTTTCTTCATGACTTATACATGTTCCTATGACTATGAGATTATGCAACTCCCGTTTGCCGGAGGAACACTTTGTGTGCTACCAAACGTCACAACGTAACTGGGTGATTATAAAGGAGCTCTACAGGTGTCTCCAATGGTAGATGTTGGGTTGGCGTATTTCGAGAATAGGATTTGTCACTCCGATTGTCGGAGAGGTATCTCTGGGCCCTCTCGGTAATGCACATCACATAAGCCTTGCAAGCATTGCAACTAATGAGTTAGTTGCGGGATGGTGTATTACGGAACGAGTAAAGAGACTTGCCAGTAACGAGATTGAACTAGGTATTGGACATCGACGATCGAATCTCGGGCAAGTAACATACCGATGACAAAGGGAACAACGTATGTTGTTATGCGGTCTGACCGATAAAGATCTTCGTAGAATATGTAGGAGCCAATATGGGCATCCAGGTCCCGCTATTGGTTATTGACCGGAGGCGTGTCTCGGTCATGTCTACATTGTTCTTGAACCGTAGGGTCTGCACGCTTAACGTTACGATGACAGTTATTATGAGTTTATGCATTTTGATGTACCGAAGATTGTTCGGAGTCCCGGATGTGATCATGGACATGACGAGGAGTCTCGAAATGGTCGAGACATAAGGATTGATATATTGGAAGCCTATGTTTGGATATCGGAAGTGTTCCGGGTGAAAACGGGATTTTACCGGAGTACTGGGAGGTTACCGGAACCCCCCGGGAGCTATATGGGCCTTAGTGGGCTTTAGTGGAAAGGAGAAAGGGGCAGCCCAAGGTGGGCCGCGCGCCTCCCCCCTCCCCTAGTCCTATTAGGACAAGGAGAGGTGGCCGCCCCCCTCTCTCTCTTTCCCCCCTCAAGGAATCCTATTCCAACTAGGATTGGGGGGGAATCCTACTCCCAGAGGGAGTAGGACTCCCTTGGCGCGCCCTCCTTGGCCGGCTGCCCCCTCCCCCTTGGATCCTTTATATACGGAGGCAGGGGGCACCCTAGAACACACAAGTTGATCCTTGAGATCGTTCCTTAGCCGTGTGCGGTGCCCCCTGCCACCATATTCCACCTCGATCATATTGTAGCGGTGCTTAGGCGAAGCCCTGCGACAGTAGAACATCAAGATCGTCACCACGCCGTCGTGCTGACGGAAATCCTCCCCGACGCTTTGCTGGATCGGAGCTCGGGGATCGTCATCGAGCGGTACGTGTGCTAAGAACTCGGAGGTGCCAGAGTAACGGTGCTTGGATCGGTCGGATCGGGAAGACGTACGACTACTTCCTCTACGTTGCGTCAACGCTTCCGCAGTCGGTCTGCGTGGGTACGTAGACAACACTCTCCCCTCTTGTTGCTATGCATCACCATGATCTTGCGTGTGCGTAGGAAAATTTTGAAATTACTACGTTCCCCAACAGTGGCATCCGAGCCTGGTTTTATATGTTGATGCTATATGCACGAGTAGAACACAAGTGAGTTGTGGGCGATATAAGTCATACTGCCTACCAGCAAGTCATACTTTGGTTCAGCGGTATTGTTGGACGAGACGACCCGGACCAATATTACGCGTACGCTTACGCAAGACCGGTTCCCCCGACGTGCTTTGCACATAGGTGGCTAGCGGGCGACTGTCTCTCCAACTTTAGTTGAACCGAGTATGGCTATGCCCGGTCCTTGCGAAGGTTAAAACGGAGTCAAATTGACAAACTATCGTTGTGGTTTTTGATGCGTAGGTGAGATTGGTTCTTGGTTAAGCCCGTAGCAGCCACGTAAAACTTGCAACAACAAAGTAGAGGACGTCTAACTTGTTTTTGCAGGGCATGTTGTGATGTGATATGGTCAAGGCATGATGATGAATTTTATTGTATGAGATGATCATGTTTTGTAACCGAGTTATCGGCAACTGGCAGGAGCCATATGGTTGTCGCTTTATTGTATGCAATGCAATCGCGATGTAATGCTTTACTTTATCACTAAGCGGTAGCGATAGTCATAGAAGCATAAGATTGGCGAGACAACAACGATGCTACGATGGAGATCAAGGTGTCGCGCCGGTGACGATGGTGATCATGACGGTGCTTCGGAGATGGAGATCACAGGCACAAGATGATGATGGCCATATCATATCACTTATATTGATTGCATGTGATGTTTATCTTTTATGCATCTTATCTTGCGTTGATTGACGGTAGCATTATAAGATGATCTCTCACTAAATTATCAAGAAGTGTTCTCCCTGAGTATGCATCGTTGCCAAAGTTCGTCGTGCCCAGACACCACGTGATGATCGGGTGTGATAAGCTCTACGTCCATCTACAACGGGTGCAAGCCAGTTTTTGCACACGCAGAATACTCAGGTTAAACTTGACGAGCCTAGCATATGCAGATATGGCCTCGGAACACGGAGACCGAAAGGTCGAGCGTGAATCATATAGTAGATATGATCAACATAACGATGTTCACCATTGAAAACTACTCCATCTCACGTGATGATCGGTTATGGTTTAGTTGATTTGGATCACGTGATCACTTAGAGGATTAGAGGGATGTCTATCTAAGTGGGAGTTCTTAAGTAATATGATTAATTGAACTTAAACTTATCATGAACTTAGTACCTGATAGTATCTTGCTTGTTTATGTTGATTGTAGATAGATGGCTCGTGCTGTTGTTCCGTCGAATTTTAATGCGTTCCTTGAGAAAGCAAAGTTGAAAGATGATGGTAGCAATTACATGGACTGGGTCCGTAACTTGAGGATTATCCTCATTGCTTCTTAGAAGAACTACGTCGTGGAAGCACCGCTAGGTGCCAGGCCTGCTGCTGGAGCAACACCAGATGTTATGAACGTCTGGCATTGCAAAGCTGATGACTACTCGATAGTTCAGTGTGCCATGCTTTACGGCTTAGAATCGGGACTTCAACGACGTTTTAAATGTCATGGAGCATATGAGATGTTCCAGGAGTTGAAGTTAATATTTCAAGCAAATGCCCGGATTGAGAGATATGAAGTCTCCAATAAATTCTATAGCTGCAAGATGGAGGAGAACAATTCTGTCAGTGAGCATATACTCAAAATGTCTGGGTATAATAATCACTTGATTCAGATGGGAGTTAATCTTCCAGATGATTGCGTCATTGACAGAATTCTCCAATCACTGCCACCGAGCTACAAGGGCTTCGTGATGAACTATAATATGCAAGGGATGAACAAGACTATTCCCGAGCTCTTCGCAATGCTGAAAGCTGCGGAGGTAGAAATCAAGAAGGAGCATCAAGTGTTGATGGTTAACAAGACCACTAGTTTCAAGAAAAAGGGCAAAGGGAAGAAGAAGGGGAACTTCAAAAAGAACGGCAAGCAAGTTGCTGCTCAGGAGAAGAAACCCAAGTCTGTACCTAAGCCTGAAACTGAGTGCTTCTACTGCAAGCAGACCGGTCACTAGAAGCGGAACTGCCCCAAGTATTTGGCGGATAAGAAGGATTGCAAGGTGAACAAAGGTATATGCGATATACATGCTATTGATGTGTAGCTTACTAGAGCTCGTAGTAGCACCTGGGTATTTGATACTGGTTCAGTTGCTAATATTTGCAACTCGAAACAGGGACTACGGATTAAGCGAACACTGGCGAAGGACGAGGTGACGATGCGCATGGGAAATGGTTCCAAAGTCGATGTGATCGCGGTCGGCACGCTACCTCTACATCTACCTTCGGGATTCGTATTAGACCTAAATAATTGTTATTTGGTGCCTGCGTTGAGCATGAACATTATATCTGGATCTTGTTTGATGCGAGACGGTTATTCATTTAAATCAGAGAATAATGGTTGTTCTATTTATATGAGTAATATCTTTTATGGTCATGCACCTTTGAAGAGTGGTCTATTTTTGATGAATCTCGATAGTAGTGATACACATATTCATAATGTTGAAGCCAAAAGATGCAGAGTTGATAATGATAGTGCAACTTATTTGTGGCACTGCCGTTTAGGTCATATCGGTGTAAAACGCATGAAGAAACTCCATACTGATGGGATTTTGGAACCACTTGATTATGAATCACTTGGTACTTGCGAATCGTGCCTCATGGGCAAGATGACTAAAACACCGTTCTCCGATACTATGGAGAGAGCAACAGATTTGTTAGAAATCATACATACAGATGTATGTGGTCCGATGAATATTGAGGCTCGTGGAGGATATCGTTATTTTCTCACCTTCATAGATGATTTAAGCAGATATGGGTATATCTACTTAATGAAACATAAGTCTGAAACATTGGAAAAGTTCAAAGAATTTCAGAGTGAAGTGGAAAATCATCGTAACAAGAAAATAAAGTTTCTACGATCTGATCATGGAGGAGAATATTTGAGTTACGAGTTTGGTGTACATTTGAAACAATGCAGAATAGTTTCACAGCTCACGCCACCCGGAACACCACAACGTAATGGTGTGTCCGAACGTCGTAATCGTACTTTACTAGATATGGTGCGATCTATGATGTCTCTTACTGATTTACCGCTATCGTTTTGGGGATACGCTCTAGAGACGACCGCATTCACGTTAAATAGGGCACCATCAAAATCCGTTGAGACGACGCCTTATGAACTGTGGTTTGGCAAGAAACCAAAGTTGCCGTTTCTTAAAGTTTGGGGCTGTGATGCTTATGTGAAAAAGCTTCAACCTGATAAGCTCGAACCCAAATCGGAGAAATGTGTCTTCATAGGATACCCAAAGGAGACTGTTGGGTACACCTTCTATCACAGATCCGAAGGCAAGACATTAGTTGCTAAGAATGGATCCTTTCTAGAGAAGGAGTTTCTCTCGAAAGAAGTGAGTGGGAGGAAAGTAGAACTTGACGAGGTAACTGTACCTGCTCCCTTATTGGAAAGTAGTACATCACAGAAAACTGTTTCAGTGACACCTACACCAATTAGTGAGGAAGCTAATGATGATGATCATGAAACTTTAGATCAAGATAATACTGAACCTCGTAGATCAACCAGAGTTAGATCCGCACCAGAGTGGTACGGTAATCCTGTTCTGGAAGTCATGCTACTAGATCATGATGAACCTACGAACTATGAAGAAGCGATGGTGAGCCCAGATTTCGCAAAATGGCTTGAAGCCATGAAATCTGAGATGGGATCCATGTATTAGAACAAAGTATGGACTTTGGTTGACTTGCCCAATGATCGGCAAGCAATTGAGAATAAATGGATCTTCAAGAAGAAGACTGACGCTGACGATAATATTACTGTCTATAAAGCTCGACTTGTCACAAAAGGTTTTCGACAAGTTCAAGGGATTGACTACGATGAGACCTTCTCACCCGTAGCGATGCTTAAGTCTGTCCGAATCATGTTAGCAATTGCCGCATTTTATGATTATGAAATTTGGCAAATGGATGTCAAAACTACATTTCTGAATGGATTTCTGGAAGAAGAGTTGTATATGATGCAACCAGAAGGTTTTGTCGATCCAAAGGGAGCTAACAAAGTATGCAAGCTCCAGCGATCCATTTATGGACTGGTGCAAGCCTCTCGGAGTTGGAATAAACATTTTGATAGTGTGATCAAAGCATTTGGTTTTATACAGACTTTTGGAGAAGCCTGTATTTACAAGAAAGTGAGTGGGAGCTCTATAGCATTTCTGATATTATATGTAGATGACATATTACTGATTGGAAATGATATAGAATTTCTGGATAGCATAAAGGGATACTTGAATAAGAGTTTTTCAATGAAAGACCTCGGTGAAGCTGCTTATATATTAGGCATTAAGATCTATAGAGATAGATCAAGACGCTTAATTGGACTTTCACAAAGCACATACCTTGACAAGATTTTGAAGAAGTTCAAAATGGATCAAGCAAAGAAAGGGTTCTTGCCTGTGTTACAAGGTGTGAAGTTGAGTCAGACTCAATGCCCGACCACTGCAGAAGATAGAGAGAAAATGAAAGATGTTCCCTATGCTTCAGCCATAGGCTCTATCATGTATGCAATGCTGTGTACCAGACTTGATGTGTGCCTTGCTATAAGTTTAGCAGGGAGGTACCAAAGTAATCCAGGAGTGGATCACTGGACAGCGGTCAAGAACATCCTGAAATACCTGAAAAGGACTAAGGATATGTTTCTCATATATGGAGGTGACAAAGAGCTCACCGTAAAAGGTTACGTTGATGCAAGCTTTGACACTAATCCGGACGATTCTAAATCGCAAACCGGATACGTGTTTACATTAAACGATGGAGCTGTCAGTTGGTGCAGTTCTAAACAAAGCGTCGTAGCGGGATCTACATGTGAAGCGAAGTACATAGCTGCTTCGGAAGCAGCGAACGAAGGAGTCTGGATGAAGGAGTTCATATCCGATCTAGGTGTCATATCTAGTGCATCGGGTCCAATGAAAATCTTTTGTGACAATACTGGTGCAATTGCCTTGGCAAAGGAATCCAGATTTCACAAGAGGACCAAGCACATCAAAAGACGCTTCAATTCCATCCGGGATCTAGTCTAGGTGGGAGACATAGAGATTTGCAAGATACATACGGATCTGAATATTGCAGACCCGTTGACTAAGCCTCTTCCACGAGCAAAACATGATCAGCACCAAGGCTCCATGGGTGTTAGAATCATTACTGTGTAATCTAGATTATTGACTCTAGTGCAAGTGGGAGACTGAAGGAAATATGCCCTAGAGGCAATAATAAAGTTATTATTTATTTCCTTATATCATGATAAATGTTTATTATTCATGCTAGAATTGTATTAACCGGAAACATAATACATGTGTGAATACATAGACAAACTTAGTGTCACTAGTATGCCTCTACTTGACTAGCTCTTTAATCAAAGATGGTTATGTTTCCTAACCATGAACAAAAGTGTTGTTATTTGATTAACGAGGTCACATCATTAGTTGAATGATCTGATTGACATGACCCATTCCATTAGCTTAGCACCCGATCGTTTAGTATGTTGCTATTGCTTTCTTCATGACTTATACATGTTCCTATGACTATGAGATTATGCAACTCCCGTTTGCCGGAGGAACACTTTGTGTGCTACCAAACATCACAACGTAACTGGGTGATTATAAAGGAGCTCTACAGGTGTCTCCAATGGTAGATGTTGGGTTGGCGTATTTCGAGAATAGGATTTGTCACTCTGATTGTCGGAGAGGTATCTCTGGGCCCTCTCGGTAATGCACATCACATAAGCCTTGCAAGCATTGCAACTAATGAGTTAGTGGCGGGATGATGTATTACGGAACGAGTAAAGAGACTTGCCAGTAACGAGATTGAACTAGGTATTGGACACCGACGATCGAATCTCGGGCAAGTAACATACCGATGACAAAGGGAACAACGTATGTTGTTATGCGGTCTGACCGATAAAGATCTTCGTAGAATATGTAGGAGCCAATATGGGCATCCAGGTCCCGCTATTAGTTATTGACCGGAGACATGTCTCGGTCATGTCTACATTGTTCTCGAACCGTAGGGTCCGCACGCTTAACGTTACGATGACAGTTATTATGAGTTTATGCATTTTGATGTACCGAAGATTGATCGGAGTCCCGGATGTGATCATGGACATGACGAGGAGTCTCGAAATGGTCGAGACATAAGGATTGATATATTGGAAGCCTATGTTTGGATATCGGAAGTGTTCCGGGTGAAAACGGGATTTTACCGGAGTACCGGGAGGTTACCGGAACCCCCCGGGAGCTATATGGGCCTTAGTGGGCTTTAGTGGAAAGGAGAAAGGGGCAGCCCAAGGTGGGCCGCGCGCCTCCCCCCTCCCCTAGTCCTATTAGGACAAGGAGAGGTGGCCGCCCCCCTCTCTCTCTTTCCCCCCTCAAGGAATCCTATTCCAACTAGGATTGGGGGGGAATCCTACTCCCAGAGGGAGTAGGACTCCCTTGGCGCGCCCTCCTTGGCCGGCTGCCCCCTCCCCCTTGGATCCTTTATATACGGAGGCAGGGGGCACCCTAGAACACACAAGTTGATCCTTGAGATCGTTCCTTAGCCGTGTGCGGTGCCCCCTGCCACCATATTCCACCTCGATCATATTGTAGCGGTGCTTAGGCGAAGCCCTGCGACAGTAGAACATCAAGATCGTCACCACGCCGTCGTGCTGACGGAAATCCTCCCCGACGCTTTGCTGGATCGGAGCTCGGGGATCGTCATCGAGCGGTACGTGTGCTAAGAACTCGGAGGTGCCAGAGTAACGGTGCTTGGATCGGTCGGATCGGGAAGACGTACGACTACTTCCTCTACGTTGCGTCAACGCTTCCGCAGTCGGTCTGCGTGGGTACGTAGACAACACTCTCCCCTCTTGTTGCTATGCATCACCATGATCTTGCGTGTGCGTAGGAAAATTTTGAAATTACTACGTTCCACAACAGGTACATGGCCGCCGCGTCCCAGCCGGGAGGAGCGCTGTAGGGTGCAGGAGCCGGGGGTGGCGGGGCATGGCTCAACAGGAGCGGATACGCCTCGTGCGGCGTGCCGGGGCGGGGGCCAAGGACGCCGGCAGAATTGGGAGGGATCCAGGGCGCACGTGGGGGAGGAAACGGTAGTCCCATCGGCGCGAAGTACCCAAGCCAGGGCTGGGCGCCGGCGCCACGGCCGGCAGGAGCGTCACCACGCCCACGCCCACGGCCGCGCCCACGGCCTCCACGCTGGGCGCGCACTGTTCCAAGTTGGCCACCGTGCCCATTGCCATCGTTGGGGGCGCGATCGCCACCGCGGTCGCCGCCGCGAGGACCGCCGCGATCTCCAGCGCGGTCACCGTGCTCATCATGCTGGACGGCAAGGACCTGCGCCCCCTCGGTGCGCGCGCTTGTCCATGGAGATCTCGGCGAGGACGAGCCGAGACCGCGCCTGGTTGGACGTCGGGAGGGGCACGGTCGACTAGATGATGGCCGCCTGCATCGCGAACTTGGGCCCGAGGCCGTCGAGCATCTGCAGAGTCAGGGTGCGGTCGGTGACTGGCTCCCGGACATCAGCAAGAGCAGCGGCGAGGCCCTGAAGGCGACGGCAGTAGTCATTGACGCTGAGATCGCCGTGGATGCTCGACCGGAACTCTTGGCCCAGATGCATGGCCTGCTCCGCCTCGTTGTCCAGGAAGTACTCATGGAGCCGGGACCAGATGGTGAAGGCAGACGAGCCGGCCGGCGCGACCACATCGAGAAGGTCCCCCTCGATGGTGGAGAAGAACCAGAGGACGACGGTGTTGTCGTCATCAGCCAGTCGGGATCGCCCATCCGACGAGCCGAGACAGCCCGCACGTGGTCCTCCGCGTGATAACGCGCGAGCAGCAGGGTGATGTAGTTGCACCAGCGGGTGAAGTTGGCCCCGTTGAGGGCGAGCTTGAAGTCGATCACGCTGGCGACGCTAGTGGGAAGAGGTGGTTTGGGGTTGGAGGAGGACGGCAGGGTCACGGTGTTGGCAGTGGTGTTGGGAGGGAGGGTGGAAAGAGGAAGACCGGTGGAGTCGGAGATGTCGACGGAGCCAGAGGCGTCGACGGTGGCCGGAGCGCGAGGGCGCAGGTCTACGGCAGGGAGGGTGGCAGCAGCGGCAGCTGCGGCTTCGGCAGCGGTGGCGGCTGCGGCAGCGGCGGCTTGATCGGCATCAGCCTCGCGCGGAGAGGAGGGAGGAGTAGTCATGGCTCTGATTACCAAACAGGATAATGAATCTCACGTGATGTATTGCCTTAGTCAGAGTCGGTTACATATACACGTTGCTGCCCTACATGCAGGGCATGATCACAGGAGATGGCTCTAGACTAGGAAGGCTCCTGGAGACTAGGACTAATAGTTACAACATCAACAAGATGTACATCACAGGTTTACAAGAGTAACGTGACAGTTCAACAAAAACAACAATAACTGTTTGAATGAGCATGAGATGATTGCACTGCATGCTTGGCATCGTATCAATTGTGAGACAAGATAAGCTATCCAAAGGAACATTCTGCTTGATCTGCTTGGAATATACTTGCTCTATTCTAAATATAAGTCTTTTTAGTGATTCCAGAATGGACTAAAATGAGTGAATCTATGATATAAAATATGTCTATATACATCCGTATGTAGTTCGTATTAAAATCTCTAAAAAGACTTATATTTAGTAACGGAGGGAGTAGGAAGCATGTGTACCTTCTGTCTTCTTATGAACTTACACTAGATCATTTATGGCGCGCGTTGCTGCGCCCATCTATTTTTGCACTCTAATGTTAAGGATTGATACAAATATATTGTTTTAATATGATAATGTACTGTATATATTTGTAACTTTAAGCTAATTTGGTCTATCATACCCTAAATCAGTGATGGGCGTTCACTTGTTGTGATTGCGCTGCTTTATTTCGTTCACTTGTTGTAATTGCACTGCTCTATTTTATAATCCATCATTTTTAGTTGATTAGTTTTTTTAACACAATTTTTAGCTGATTAGTTGGGGTTACATAGTCTAGGAAAAGATCTCACTGGTCTCCCTCAGTGTTAAAAGGATTCAATATTTCCACTAATGACATACCTAGACTGCGTAAAGGCAATATGCACTACCCAATTTATAATCTCTTCTATCAAGAATGTGCAGAAGAATCCATGAACATAATATTGAACCCACGTTGGAATGTTGTGGCTCTTAGTTGCCATGGCCTTGCTTCTCCTCTCCCGAACATGGCCTTAGTCCTTGGGTGGCTAGGCAGGCTTGTCATTCTTCCCTTGCCGTTGTGCTCGCCATTCTCAATCTGCCTTATGATTCATCAGGGCCACCTACCTCTTGGCATAATCCGTCTTGGACAATTTAGCATCTGATTGTGTTTTCTTCTTTCCTTGAAAGCCAGAATTTCTGCAGAATTGCAAGTGTAAGTGGTACACAACACTGGTAATGGTCATAATTAGCTAACAAAAAGAAACCTGATGTGCTCATGGGAGGGTCACTTTATCTTTTTACATGCGCAAAGCAAACAAGTACCGTACAGTCATTAGAAGCGTGAGTTTTTCCATGCCAATACTATTAATAAGAAAGATCATGTGGCTCATTTCATGATATAGGGAATATATACACATTGGAAATCAAATAACAGTATGATTGGTTCCTTTTGGCCAATTGATTTTTTTGCTAAGCCTAAGATTTTGGGAGCATCAATGAAGATGCCTTCTTATAAATAAAACATCAGTAGTGATGATTTCACCTTGTACATATGGAACCATGCAAGATGAATAGCCTTTTGGATGTTTTTTCACACTTGAAATAGCCTAACTTCTAGTTAGAGCATCAGGAAGCTATCGAGAAGTTTCTTGACCAGTGTACAACAGATTAAAAAAATCCAACCGTCCAAGTTTCCTATCAACTGCGTATCACAATTTCTACTGACAAGATCAGATATATGATGTTATCAATGAGATGGATCAGCTTAACATGATATTTTTTTAATTATGCACGCATGTAGCTTAAGTCAAGTAAATTAAAAGAATTGTGTGCTTAGAGTTTGTTGGTTCATTATATACAGTAGATTAAAAGAACCCAGGCACTTCATGGTTCAGAATATGCATGAGAGTACATTGGTAGCAGCAACAACACAAGACATAGATTCATAAGCAGTAAAGTCAATATATGCTATATCATGCATGTATGTATACATTCGTCCTTTCTTGGATGTTGTACCATGTATTTAGGAAAGAGATTGTTGGTGTTTTCTTGGCATCACCTCTTTCTAGAATATCTTGATTGTGTTTTTTGCTCATTTTACTGTATCATTATAAGAAATCTGCTGGATACATCAACAAACAGTACCATGTCATGAGTAAAACATATACATGCATTCACACGTCCTAGATCGATGGATGTTAAAGTATGAAGGGATCTGCTCTGCCAGTCTACGTGAACTAATTAGCTGGATATCAGCTGTTGCACATTGTCAGGAGAAGAATACTCCAAGCCAATATACAAGAATCAACCTCCAAGATTTGCCCAAATCAATTAACCAGAAACAGGATGAACACTTCCTGTACAAAATTGAGATTGAAAACACATTAGCACATCGGAATCACTGGGTGGGAGAGGCAAATTGTAGGGGAAATAAATTCTGCAGGAAAGACGAAGATGAAGAAGCAACCTAACCAAAAACATATTTTCACACATGCGCATGAACTCAAGCATGTGTAGGTTGCCAGTAACGTACCTGGATTAATCGCGGACAGTAAGTGACGTACTTAACTACCAAGAATAGGAACTACCTTCACGCCGGCTGATAGACTTCAATGACCTATAACCAAACGAAGGTGTGGTTCCCGTCTCCTTGTCTAAATCACCTTCTGGAAGCTGCGTCGCGGCCGTCTCCCTGTCTAAATCACCTGCTGGAAGCTGCGTCGCCTTGCTCTACATTAATCGTCCATGCCTACGTGGAGCCACCCTGCATCACGCCGCTTTGCGAGCCGAATCACCGCACTTCGCACGCCATCGGCATGCCCCCGCATCACCTCTGCCTCGTCCGCATAGGCCAGCCTCGCTGGCTTTTATTCCCTCTCCCTAACAGATCGATTGGATCGGATGAAAGGCAGGGAGGAAGAAGCATATATACACATACCACCTAGTAGAAACTGAAGTTTCAAGGAGATGAGTCGTCAGCCCGGCCATGAATGCGTGCTTCAATACGAAAGTATGATTGCGTGTTTGAAGTCTGAGCGGAGCAGTTACCAGCAGATGAGGCACCGGCCATTAGAAACGGACCATCCTGCCGCGCCGCTGGACTGACGGACAACGGAGGCGATGTACGCCTCGTCCGTGCAAACCCAGCACAGCCGCCGATGCAATCCGAGACCGTGGTCAGGCCGCACAATCAGAACAGAGGAGGAGCAGGGTCGCGACCGGTTTTAGAGCATCTCCAACAGGCGCGCCAAAACTAGCGCCGCGCCGCAAAATCCCCCCTTTTAGCGCGCGCGCAACCGGAATAGTTGCTCCAGTGGGTGCGCGAAAACCGCGTGCGCGGCATACATAGTCCAGTGCACGGGCCGAAACGCAATCGTGCGCTGCTTATTTGCTGCGCCCGCTCCCGCGCGCTCGCTCGCACCTCCCACCCCCCATCCAGCCGCGCCGCCGCCGCCGACCGCGCCACCCGGTGACCATTCCGGTGCTTCCCCGGCCTATCCCCACCCCGCGCGCACTTTCTCCGGCCCCCTCTAGGCCCGCCGCCCCGCGCGCGTGCTGGTCCGCCAACGAACAGCGCCCGCGCGCTCGCTGCCGCTCGGCGCCCGCAAGGTGTTCGACAAAACGCCTAGAAGGTATGTATTGCCCAAAAGCCATGAATTTCGTGCATGTTGATTGTAGTTTTTTATTTATAGCATAGTATTCAACATTGTAGATGAGTTCGTTGTATGATCCTTCCGAAGAAGAATTTGATATGGAAGAGGAGGAGGATCTTGCAATGATCCTAGCTATGCATATTAATAAAAAACCGAAGCACGGTGGTTCAGTTATGGGTCGGCAAAAAGTTTGGAGGGATAGGATCGATGCCCACAACAGATTGATTAGGCATTATTTTGCGGAGAATCCCACATACCCCGAGTCGTATTTTCGTCGCCGGTTTAGAATGAGCACCGAGTTGTTCAGGCGCATTGCAGAGAAACTAGCGAGCCATGACCGCTTTTTTAGCAAAGGAGGAATGCCGCCGGAGAGCTCGGGCATAGCACCTTTCAGAAGGTGACAGCCGCTTTGCGTATGTTGGCATACTGTATACCGGCTGATCTAGTTGATGATCACTTGGCTATGGGTGAGAGCCAAACCATCATGTGTGTCAAGCGCTTCGCAGTCGGAATTGTGCAAGTCTTTGGCGAGGAGTATTTGAGATCTCCCAACGCTGAAGACGTCGCAAGGCTTTTAGCGATGAACAAAGCTCGCGGTTTTCCTGGAATGCTTGGCTCAATAGATTGCATGCATTGGACTTGGAAGAATTGTCCAAAGGCATGGCATGGGCAATTCCACGGCCAAAAAAGGGTTCGACTATAATCCTTGAAGCGGTGGCCGATCAAGAGACTTCGATTTGGCATGCATTCTTTGGAATGCCTGGATTTTTTAATGACAACAATGTTGTCAACCGGTCACCACTGATGAGTAAGATTGCAAATGGGGAGTTGCCACCGGTGCAGTTTGTAGCAAATGGCCGTACATACAACTATGGCTATTATCTAGCGGATGGCATCTATCCAAAGTGGCAAACCTTTGTCAAGCCGTTGAAAAAGCCAGAAGGTAAGAAAAATCTTGATTTCCACAATGCTCAGGCGACGGCTAGAAAAGATGTGGAGAGAGCTTTTGGGATTTTGCAAGCCCAATTTGCTATTGTGAGAGTACCGGCTAGATTTTGGGATCAAAAGATGCTTTGATACATAATGCACGCTTGTGTGATCATGCACAACATGATCATCGAGAATGAGCGTGGCCAAGATGTAGACCACTCTCAGTATGAGCTCTTGGGATATCCCGTGCGAGTGCGACGGAGGGCTGAAAGGGTGGCCCGTTTTGTTGCCTCCTATCATGCCATTCGACATCCTGCAGCGCATAATGATCTTCAGAAGGATCTCATTGAGGAGTGGTGGACATGGAATGGACGACAAAGAGCATCATGATTTATGCGTTCGTTATTATATTGTTGAACTATCTATTGTGTTTAATTGCACTATTTATTGTATTGAACGATAAACTGTTTGTTTGAGTTGTAATAAACGAAATTGAACTATTTATTTTTGATTTTTTGCTTTTTTTTCGAATGCATATGTTGTTTGTGCGAGTCGCGCGCACTGCATTTTTGCGCGCTGCATTTTAACGCGGCTGCTGGAGCCAGTGCTGCGCTCCGCGCCAAACCAGGCGATGCGCGCGCGACATATATGTTTTTTGCGTGCGGCGCGACCGGCGCCTGTTGGAGATGCTCTTAGGGTTGTACACTTCTGTGTTTGATAATTGCGTGTTGCGTTGGGTGGTAGTACAGGCCCAGTACGCCAGTACGCCCAATTGAACCACAGACGCCCAAAAAAACGCTGGAGCAGCGGCCCGAGAAGGCTAGCCCAGCCTGACAGGTGATTTAGCCTGTACAAAAGATTAGGTGGGATTAAGAGCAAATCTGACGGTCAAAAAAGCCTAAAACTGTCGATCCAACGAATAGAAATGTTGATGGCCTGGGAGGGCTGGAAAAGTGCTCAGTTATAATGTATTTAAATTTGTCAACCAAATATGTTCACTGCATTTTCAACTGCCTGTATGCTTAGGAAGACACAACATACATAGTTTAGTTTTATTGTTGTTCAATTCTATTTAACAAATGCAGACCAACACACAAGTTTGAATTATTCTACCGACACTTTTTTATTGAGAATTGTTTGCCATTAATTTTTCTCCCTATTGATTACTTTCCCCTAAGAATCCATCAACCATCATTGCCTGTGGCCTGATCCGCTTTCCCAAATGTGCAAACAAACAAATGCCTTCCATGCAGTACAAAGTTTAGTTCCATTCAATGCCAGCGCATGATCTTCTTACAGGAGGTGAACAATAGACCAAATTTTATTCCTTGGGTTCATATGTGGCATTTACTTATTTGATTTTTGATTAAATTTGCGAGCGAGCTATTTTAGTTAGAATGCACTTTAATAAAAATGAAGGATCGTTCCAAAAGGTTAGTGCGCGGAATGAAACTTCCTATGGAATGTAGTGCAAAAGAATTTGTACAATTTTCTTTCTATAGGATTAATTCACTCGTATAATAAGAGCGCCTAGAAAAAAATCATATGGATATATGAAATTTCAATGAAATTTTTTTGGATCAAAGATACCAAGGTGGATTAGAAAGACCACCATGGCCACAACTATTATTGAAAGTGGTATGTTTGTCATGAACTATTTTGACTACAAATAATAGGAAATAAGCCAAACATTTATAAGACTCAGAGAGGATGTGGCGTGCAATGGTATTGAAGTAGGTAGACACCGGAGTAGACGTGGCATGTTGACTCATTTATATATATTGTTTTTCTTCCGTTGCAACGCACGGACATATTTGCTAGTTTACCTTAAAGGAGGTTGTGCGTTCAGTGCATCCAGGAAACGAGGGTTCGAATCCTGGTTTCGATCGCTTTTTCAAATCCTTTCCTTTCATTAAGCGGGCCAGCCCAATTGCTACAGTAGAAAAAAAAATCCTTCAATGAGAACTGCTACTGTCTTGCTTAATGCGAGATATAACTCTTGTGTGTAGGCGCATGATGTACTGCAGGCAAGAGCACGCCGCATGGGGACACCGGTGGCAAGGGCCCAAGTTTTAACTTATGAAGAACTTGGACAACTGATCGAAGTTTAGTTAAATTCAAATATGACGCCGCTCTCCTCGGTGGCCTCATGAATACCATGTTCTTATAACACACACGCTTCCAGTCACAGTCAAGAATATCTTGCCACCCAATATCCGACAAATACTAGTGCAGTCGTGTGATTTTTGTAACATCATTTTTCACAAGGTGATCGATCCAAACATGTTGGATGACCTACAGCCAGACATGGTGAGACTACATGCAATGTAGAGATGATATTTTCTTCATCGTTCTTGGGTATCATAGTTCATCACATTGTGCATATGAGATAAGATGTACAACCGTGTATTCTTACATAGCACATATCCCTTTTAATCACTAGTAGAAAAAGGGTAAAATGTGAAGCACATTAGTGCCAGTTTGAATTTGAGCCGGCACTAATGTGTGCATTAGTGCCGGTTCCAACGGCTAGCTGGCCGCTCTCATTAGTACCAGTTCGTGGTGAACCTTTAGCACCGGTTCGTGCCATGAACCGGTACTAAAGTGAGTGGTGGCAGGATGTTGTCAGTCCGGGGCCCCTCCAGCACCTTTAGTACCGGGTCGTATTACGAACCGGTACTAAAGGTCGTCCTACATTGACCCTTCGTCCACCCGAGCTCGCTCTGTCCTTCCCCTTTCCCCTCTCCTCTCTGTTCTTTTCCCTCTTCCTCTCAAGCTCATCACACATTTTGCCCAAAATTTGTCAAGATTTGAAGGCCCCCATCCATTCAAATAATCACAAAGGTTAGCAACTTTGTCCTTTCATCTCTCATTGCTAGATTAGCTCGTGCAATGCTTTATATAGTGATTGATTTTTGAGTTTACTAATTTGGGAGGAATTATATATATGTGCTAGTATTTGATTTATATGCAATTTGAGATCAAAAATAACACTTAGTTTGCATATGTAGGTGTGGTTTACTTAGTACCTTCTAAATCTCCGTCGTAACCACCGTCGATCATTCGCAACGTCCCGTCGCCGGCACCACCTTGTGGTGAGCCTCTTGTTCATGAAGTTTTATATAAAAAATTGATGTTTGTGTGATTTGGATATATAGTTACTCGTATAATTATCTTACCCATACGTTGTTTGTTATACATAGTGCCATGGTTTTGATATCCATCCCCGTCGGCCCTCGTCCGGGTTATGATTCAAATGTGGTATATTCTCTTTTAAAACTATTCATTGCATTTCGTGTTTATGACAAATTATGCCCATCAAGTTGACATAGATATTTGTATGTAGGAGGTAGTTGAACCGGAAATTCCAACCGACCCTATTGTCAAGAGGTTAAATTTAGTTGAAAGAGAAAACGAGGATTTGAAGGAAAAATTGAAAAGAATTGAGGGGGAGAAGATGGAATTGGAGTTGCATGTTGCCGATGTCGTTGATGATCACAAGATTAAGATGGAGAAAATGCACTTGAAGATTAGAAAGATTAGTAAATATGCCATTCATAGTGAGGCTTGATATCATTATGCTGTTGGATCAATTGTTACCTTAGTTGCGATCTTGATCACATTTGTTGTTGCATTTAAATTCTTTAGCTAGAGAGTTATTTGTTTGTTGCATTTAAGTGTTGTATGATCTTTATGTATGAAATTTATGTATTGTATTAATTTGGTGTTTTCGGTGCTGTGTATTAAAGATGAGCCGGCAATGGATGTACGATGACCGATGCTCTCCCGAGTTCATTAATGGCGTGCGTACTTTTCTGCTTGCGACTGAGGCAAACAAGCGGGCGGATGGTTTTATGCCTTGTCTATGTGCTGGCTATAAGAATGGTCACAATTACTCTACATCAAGAACCATTCACGTCCACCTGTTTGAGTCCGGTTTCATGCCCCACTATAATGTTTGGACCAAGCATGGAGAAAGAGGGGTTATGATGGAAGACAATGAAGAAGAAGAGGACGACGACAGCTATCCTGGCCATGGGTTCTGTTGTGGTTTTGTCACGGCAGATGTCCTAGAGAAAGGACTTAGTCGTGGAGCCATCACGACGGGTTAGCTTGAAGGGGTTAAAGCAGACACAAGGACGCAAGAGAGTTTATACTAGTTCGGCCACTTCGATGAAGGTAAAAGCCTACGTCTAGTTGTGATGGAATTGATGGGTGTTTCGATGACTAGGGAGCAAACAAGCTTCGCCTATGTCTCGAGTTGTTGTCTGTTGTCCTTGAACCGCCGCCGGGTTGTCCCCTTATATACATGGGTGACGCCCGTCGGTTTACAGAGTCCCAACACCGGCTCATAGATGTGTCCGGTTTGGTCTCTACTTATTCCTAACTTACAATACAAGTTACATATTGACGCCGGTTTACGGCTACAGGCTCTCAACCGATTATGGGTCTTGAGACCTCATCTATCTTCATGGGCTTTAACCTGCTTAACTACTGATGAAGTTAATCCGGCCCAGATAGGCCGGTTTACGCCCAGTAGTAATATCCCCAACATTAGGCCCCAGATTGATTTGAACAGGTTCATGTCAATCCTTAGCAAAAATTTCATCTTCAACATCTTCTTGTAGTTTGGTGAACCGCCGTGATGTCATCTTCTCTGATTGCTGTAAACCGGCGTGACGTCATCTGTCATAAAGAAATTATCCATGATAACTTCTTGTTTAATAGATCTGTGATAATCGAGGCGACAACTCTGTTTCCAAACTTGCGGCCCCTTGATTTTCGCGCCTAATCCTTGTCCCTTGCTTTATAAATAGGACCGAAGGGTCATTTCTTTTTCCCCTTCGTGCCCTTCTGCTTCATCTTCCTCGCGTCGCCCAGTCTTCGGAGCTCCGCCGCCGCCGTCGACCTCTGCACCAACCTTGGCCGCTGCATCACCCTGAGCGTACCAGAGCACCGCGGCGACCTTCCGCTTCTTCCTCAGCTCCGGTAAGTCTTCTATCCTTTCCATCATAGATCTGTTCTAGGGTTTCCATGTTCTCCCGTGTTCATCGCTTGCTTCTTGTTCATATGATAGATCCTTAGACGAGTCTGTGAATCTTCGCTCTGTGTAGCAGTAGTTTTTATCCTCCGTTTTCACTTTCGCATATTGAGACCATAGATCTTATCCGTACTTTCGCTTATTGATTCAGCACTGCTCCTTTTGGGCCTTGAATATTTGTCTCCTTTATAAACATGTTCCAGATCCAAAGCTGTAGTATAATCTTGTGAAATCTGTTTTTGTGTACTTACTCATCTGCAGTCTTGACTGTTCAATGCTTAGACCAGGCGGTTTAACTTTGTAGAATTTTTTTACAAACCGGTATATACCATTAGTCCCCTTGTTGAACCACCGGATGTTAGTTGCTTCATGAAACTTTGGTTCAGATAATTCTGTTTCCGGTTTAACAGTGCCCATACCAACGTACCTTGATCAAATGCATTTTTGAACCAGGATCTTCTGCCTTGTAGATTCCATCATGGCCAAGCAAGTATATGAGTGCAATTGGGTTCCTTCTCGCGTCACAGAGGATCAACTGAACGATCTAGTCCTGATTGGCGCTTTAGGCAGCAAAGATATCATCCATTGGAGGGCTCCTGGCAAAGAATGCCCTCCCACACCTCGAGAAGGAGAGGTTGTTGTTTTCGTAGATCACTTAGCCCGGGGCTTTAAGCCGTCCGGTTCTAAATTTTACCGGGATGTTTTAGCCGATTTCCAACTCCATCCGCAAGACACTGGCCCCAACTCTGTTACAAATATGTGCCACTTCCAAGTACTCTGTGAGGTGTTCTTTCAAGAGGAGCCCACAGTGGAATTATTCGGAGATCTTTTCCATCTAAACCGCCGTACCGAGTTTACTGATGGCTCTAATACGGAGTTGGGTGGCATGGCAATTCAGAAAAGGAAAGAGGTCACACACCCTCACGCCAAGCTACACAGTCACCCCAAGGAGTGGAATCAGAGATGGTTCTACTGCAAAGACACCTCCCCTGCTGGTGAGAATCCCTTGCCTGGCTTTCGTCCGGAGCGGCTCAGCAATACACACCCTTTTCCTCAAAGATTGACTGCCCAGGAGAGAAGCAAATATGCTCCCCAGCTGTCAAAGCTCAGAGCCTTTATGGCCAACGGTTTAACCGGGGTTGATCTCACTCGCTGTTGGATATCATGGAGCATACTGCCCCTTAGTCAGCGCTCCGGTTTGATGTGCAAGTATACTGATAGTGTTGATGACCCACTGTGACATTCAAAACTCCAACTCTCCGGTGAAGAAATCACAGAGGCTGTGCGCAAGATACTGAATGAACCGGAACACGTCGGTGCTAGAACCGGCCTGCTTCCCTTCTGTGCCACCAACAAACCGCCAGCTGTAAGACTTTGATTTTTCTCTTTGCTGAATCTGTTATTGATATGTCTGGTCATTGTTTGTAATATTAGTGTCTGCATAATCAGGGCGATGATCTGTTTTGGAGCAAAAAGCTGCCGCAGGAGAAACCAGAGAAACCAGACAAACCGGAAAGAGCAACCCGGCAAAAGACTAAGGCTGTGAATAAGACTGCTCACAGGAAAAGAACCACTGCATCTTCTAATCCAGCCCCTGATGATGAGGTGGATAATCCGGACTTTGAGGTAGAGCTTGACTCACTTGGTTTATTTTTCATGCGTCTTATTGATGATGATATTTGTCAGGATGATGCCGAAGCCAGCCACGCGGATGTTGCAGAGGTAATTATTCTCTCTTCCGATTCAGAAACTTTGCCTTCACAAAAATCCGTCAGGCAAACCGGAAAGTTAAATTTTCTCATCCTCTTGCTTATTTGGATCCTAAACTTTTTATGAAGACTCAACAACACGAAGCTCGCCGCACCACCCGGCACAGCGGCCAGGTAGTTACCTCCGCCGGTTTACCGAACAGTCCGGTTCGGAAACGTCATTCCGAGGTCTCTAATTCGCTTGTCAGTGCTTTTCCTAAAGCGGGCTGCTTTCGTCAACCTCTTAATCCGTCTGACTCTGATTACCAGGTTATTTCCCACTCATCTTCTGGCGAGTCATCGGCTACTCAGCTCCCACCGCTCAAAACGGTGCTTGGGCAAGCTATATTTATTGTGATGTTTGTAGTACCTTGCCTTAGAACACATGCTGTATTTAATTTGCTTATTCTTCTCAGGGCCAAACCTAGGCCAAGCAAGAAGGCCCGCCTGGACAAAGCGGCCGAAGAAGATGTCATTCTTGAAGCGGCTATCTCTGAGGATATTCTCAACAATCCACCGCAGCCAGATGATGATCTTATTGCTGAAGAGAGACCTACTGATACCTCAGGTCCTATCCATCAGCCCACAGGTTCCATCCGGATTGAAAGCTCCACCGGTCCAGCAAAACCTACTGACAAGCCAACAGCTCCAGTGCAAACCGGCGGTACCAATGATGATGAGGTTGTCATTACTGGCACTGGCCATACTGAGCCAAGCAACCCTGTCGCTTTATCCAAACATTCTGCCAAGGAAGAATTTGCTGCTTTTGGCAAAGGCACGTGGAACGCTGATCTGACGGCTTACGCTGCTCTGAACGCCCAAGATATCCATTCCGACTATCTAAACCGGCTGTATATCAGCCGTGACTACGAAGCCGGTCTGGTTAATATGATGAAAGATAAATATGAGGTAACTTCCATATGCTCCTTCCTGCTTGTATGCTTTTATTCTTGCTGACTCTCCTAGCCCCCAAGGGCCGGTTTGAACTATTCTTTCAAACCGGGACTTAATAATATAAATCTTGATGCTTTGAAATTTACTGATGTAGCCCCCAAGGGCTGGTTTAACTTAGCATAGTTAAACCGGTGCTTTAAGTAATTGAAACTGCCGCATCAGAATACCTATGATCAAATAGCCATTAGCCCCCAAGTGCCAAGTTGAATGCTTGTATTGATCTTGGGACTTTGTAAACAATTGAAAGATGAAGATCGAATACGCATTAGCCCCCAAGTGCTAAGCACATAACTTGTTATGTGGTTGGTACTTGAATCCTTCTACCGATTTGTTGAAACATATATCTGTATGCCCGCAGGCGGAGCTGAAGGCGAAAGAAAACCAAGTCATCGATCTGCAAGAAAACCTGAAAACCCAACAGGCTGAAACCTCCAAAGCAAAAGAGGAATTGGCCAGTGCCTTAAGCGCCATGGAACAACTTAAGGAGAACTTCAAGAAGAAACAGGCGGATTGGGCCACTGAAAAATCTGCTTTGATCAAACGAGCAGAGGATGCCGAGGCTGCACTAAAACCGGTGACGGATGAACTAACCAGCATAAAGCGGCACGTTCATGCCATGACCACTGCTATCTTTGGTAAGCCAGCTTGCCTTCTGAATTGGTTCTGCCTTCTTACAGAGTCGCCGGTTTATTAACCCTTTATGGTATTTCAGGGACACGCATTGGTCATTTGGGGTCAGATGTGCGGAAGAAATTGAAAGCCGCCTATACATTGGTTGAACAATTGTATACTGGTGCTCAGCGGATCATCTGTACCGCGTCTCATAACAAACCGGCGCCCAGTTTGATTCAAGATACTCTGATGAAACTGTCAGTGCTTCCTGCCCGGGTTGAAGAGCTGAAGAAATCTGCTGCTCAAACCGGTGCAATCAATGCTTTAATCCGGGCAAAAGCCTGGGTGCCGGATTTTGATCCTATTGAAGCGGCTCAGGGTTATCCCAGCTTGAAGGAAGACAGGTCAGAATTTGGTGAAGCGGATTTGCGAGCCATAAACCGGGAGGTACGTCCGCTAGCTTGTCAACTGGCTGAGGAAGCAGATTTGTCTCATTATCAAGCCCAATATGACAGCCAGAACAAGCGAATAGCTGCACCAATCCATAAATCGGAAAATCTGATCCCTCCAATCCGTAAGCATACTTACGCTCCCGATATTGACCCGTCTTCGCTAATCCATGACGAAGCTGTTTTTCAAGCATTAATGGGAATCGACTGGACAACTGTGGATTTCCAGCCACTGGGTAGAGAAACGGAAGCTGAAGTGGCGCAGGATGACCCACAACCATCAGGCCAGGCTGGTGGCCAAGCTTAAACCGGAAGCCGGTTTTAAAACCGCCTCTCCTTTGTGAAAAACAATTATGTTGTTATGGGCACCATGTTGCCTTGTAATAGGCTAGCTGATACCTTTGATGTTGATATGCCTTCGTGCATAACTTGTTCTTCCTATGGTAATGAACCTTCCAAAACACTTTCTGAAATAAGAAATTCGTTAAGTGCCACCGCGGTTGTACCGTCAGGCGGAATATGATGTCTGTATATATAAAGTCAAAACATCCAAAACAAAATTTTAAGTATACGATCAAAATTTTGAGATACATAATACCTGCCACCGTTGAGTGTGAAGTTGGCTTGGCCAACCTTGAAGCGGAGTTTTGCAAACCCACACTGTTGGAGGAAATAACAACTCCTGTATATGTATATAACGCTGGTTACCATGTAAACCATGCCGGGTCATAATAAACACCGTGTTACTCCATAAGAGGATGTTAACAACAAGGATCAAACCGGACAAATAGTCTCTGGATTGACGTGAACTGTGTTCCGTCAATTGATTGGTTAAAAAACTTTGTCGGTTTAAAGAACACAATAAAAAGCAAAAAACCCCCTTCAAAGAAATGTATGAAGCAAAAGCAACGACAAAAAGGTTTGCTAAAAAAGATTTATTTAAGCTGGTCAAATGGCATTACCATGGCCAAATGCGACCAAGCTCCCGTTAGGTGTAACTATGGTTCCAGTTAGCCAGGTCCCCAAGTGATTCTTGTGGCATTTATGCCGACCAAATGGCGTGGTCATGGTTTGGGTTCGACCAAGCCCCCAAGTGATTCTGTGGCCTTAGGCCGATCAAGAGGCATGACTGGTTCAGACATGACCAAGTCCCCAAGTGATCTGGTGGCTCTCGCCTATCAAGAGGCATGGTATTGGTTCGGACACGACCAATCCTCCAAGTGATATAACACGATGCTTTTAGCAAAGCGAACTCAAGGGGTAAACCGGAGGCCGCTTTAGAGCAACTCCGTGTAACCTCACATGATGTAAAAGAACAGATACCCCGCTTTAGCTGAGGTTCCGGTTTATTATATTTACTCATAATATATACATTGTCGTAATATGTACATAAGTATAGCCAATGGCTCAGGTATAGTAAGGCCGAAGATGAGCTATATTCCACGGCCTGTTAGTCTCCTCCTCTGATGTACGTGAGTCCTTATGCTCTTGAATATCGATCAGATAGTATGACCCATTGTGCAGATTCTTACTGACCACGAAAGGCCCCTCCCAAGGTGGGGATATTTTATGCATATCAGTCTGATCTTGGATGAGCCGAAGCACCAAATCTCCTTCCTAAAAGGCTCTGGTTCTGACCCGATGACTGTGATAACGACGAAGATCTTGCTGGTAAATCGCCGATCGGGCGGCTGCGATGTCACGCTCTTCATCCAATCGGTCCAAAGCATCTTGCCGCGCTGTCTCGTTGTCCGCTTCAATATAAGCCGTGACACGAGGTGAGTCATGACGGATATCACTAGGGAGAACCGCCTCCGCTCCATAAACCATGAAGAACAGTGTGTATCCTGTTGATCTATTGGGTGTTGTATTGATGCTCCATAACACAGATGGTAATTCTTCTACCCAACAACCCGGCGTTCTCTGCAAAGGAACCATGAGCCGGGGCTTGATGCCTCTCAAGATCTCTTGATTAGCTCTTTCTGCTTGACCATTGGACTGTGGATGTGCCACTGATGAAACGTCGAGCCGGATATGCTCCCGTTCGCAGAACTCCTTCATAGAACCTTTGGACAAATTGGTACCATTATCTGTGATAATACTGTGCGGAAAGCCAAACCGGAAAATCACCTTTTTGATGAACTGAACCGCCGTGGACGCATCACACTTGCTAACAGGTTCTGCCTCTACCCACTTTGTAAACTTGTCAACCGCCACTAGGAGGTGGGTCTTCTTATCTTTGGACCTTTTGAAAGGCCCAACCATATCCAGCCCCCAAGTCGCGAACGGTCAAGTAATTGGAATCATTCTCAATTCTTGAGATGGTACATGAGCACGTCTTGAAAACCTTTGGCAACCATCACATCGTCTGACCAGATCCTTCGCATCAGCATGAGCAGTTAACCAATAGAAACCATGGCGAAACGCTTTAGCCACCAGAGACTTTGAACCGGCGTGGTGACCACAATCTCCTTCATGGATCTCATGCAAAATGTCACGGCCTTCTTCAGGAGACACGCAATGTTGAAAAGCTCCTGATACACTGCAATGATGCAACTCACCATTGATGACAGCCATGGACTTGGATCGCCGGATTATCTGCCGGGCCAGAATCTCATCTTCTGGCAACTCGCCCCGGTTCTTGTACGCCAGGTAAGGAAGCGTCCAATCCGGAATAACATGAAGAACTGCCACCAATTGAGCCTCTGGATCAGGAATAGCCAAATCCTCTTCACCAGGGATCTTCACCGACGGGTTGTGCAGCACATCCAGAAAAACGTTGGGCAGGACCGGTTTGCGCTGAGAGCCCAGCCGGCTTAAAGCGTCCGCCGCTTCATTTTTCCGCCGGTCTACGTGTTCCACCTGATAGCCTCTAAAATAACCTGCAACAATATCCACCTCACGATGATATGCTGCCATGAGTGGGTCCTTGGAGTCCCAAGTGCCAGACACTTGCTGAGCCACAAGGTCCGAGTCACTGAAGCACTTAACTCGACTTAGATTCATCTCCTTAGCCATCCGGAGACCATGGAGCAAGGCTTCATACTCATTGTTAGTACAAGGGAACATTAAACGGAGAACATAACAAAACTTATCACCTCGTGGGGAAGTTAATACGACTCCAGCCCCCGAGCCTTCCAACTGCCTGGATCCGTCAAAATGGATGGTCCAATACGTATGATCCGGCTTTTCTTCAGGTGCTTGCATTTCTGTCCAATCATTGATGAAATCAACAAGTGCTTGAGACTTAACCACTGTCCGAGGCACATACTTCAAACCGTACGGCCCCAGCTCTATAACCCACTTTGCAATCCTGCCAGTTGCTTCCCGGTTCTGGATGATATCTCCCAAAGGAGCAGAACTGACTACCGTAACTGAGTGCCCTTGGAAATATTGTTTAAGCTTCTGGCTTGCCATAAAAACACCATACACCAGCTTCTGCCAATGCGGATACCTTTGCTTGGATTCAATGAGCACCTCGCTGATATAATAGACTGGACATTGAACCGGATGCTCCTTACCTGCCTCTTTTCACTCCACCACAATAGCTACGCTGACCACCCGAACATTAGCAGCAACATATAGCAGTAACGGCTCCTTGTCAATGGGAGCGGCGAGCACAGGTGGATTGGCCAATTGCCGCTTTAAGTCCTCAAATGCTTCATCAGCAGCAGAACTCCAGATAAACTGATCCGTCTTTTTCAACATCTGATACAAAGGGATTGCCTTCTCACCCAGGCGACTGATAAACCGGCTTAGCGCAGCAATCCGGCCTGCCAGGCGTTGAACATCGTTGATACACTTCGGTTTAGCCAGGGAGGTGATAGCCGTGATCTTCTCCGGATTAGCCTCAATTCCCCTGTTGGACACTAGAAAACCCAATAGCTTGCCCGCCGGTACACCAAAGACACACTTGTCCGGATTAAACATCATCTTGTATGTTCCCAGGTTATCAAAGGTTTCTCTCAAATCATCAATCAGAGTCTCCTTCTCCCTGGATTTAACCACGATATCATCCACGTAAGCATGTACATTACGGCCAATCTGCTTGTGAAGACAATTTTGTACACACCGTTGGTAAGTTGCCTGGGCACTCTTGAGCCCGAAGGGCATAGACACATAGCAGAAGGCTCCAAAGGGAGTTATAAATGATGTCTTCTCCTGGTCCTTAACTGCCATTTTGATCTGATGGTAGCCAGAATACGCATCCAAAAAACTTAAATGCTCACAACCCGCCGTAGCATCAATAATTTGATCAATACGGGGGAGGGCAAAAGGATCTGCTGGACAAGCCTTATTAAGATCCGTGTAATCCACACACATGCGCCAGGTGCCGTTTTTCTTAAGGACCAGCACCGGATTGGCAAGCCACTCAGGGTGGAAAACTTCAATAATAAAGCCAGCTGCTAAGAGCCTGGCTACCTCTTCTCCAATTGCCTTGCGTCTTTCTTCGTTAAACCGGCGGAGGAACTATTTCACCGGTTTGTATTTAGGATCCACATTAAGGGTGTGCTTAGTGAGTTGCCTCGGTACACCTGGCATGTCAGAGGGCTTCCATGCAAAAATGTCCCAATTCTCATGAATGAACTCGATGAGCGCGCTTTCCTATTTCAGATCCAAGTTGGCACTGATGCTGAACTGCTTGGATGAATCGCCAGGTACGAAGTCAACAAGCTTAGTTTCTGCTGCCGGTTTGAACTTCAGGGCCGGATCATGCTCCGTAGTTGGCTTCTTCAACGGAGTCATGTCTGCTGGATCAACATTGTCTTTATAGTACTTCAACTCCTCGGTGGCACAAACCGACTCTGCATAAGCCGCATCTCCTTCCTCGCATTCCAAAGAGATTTTGTGGCTTCCATGAACCGTTATTGTCCCCTTGTGACCCGGCATCTTGAGCTGCAAATACACATAACAGGGCCGAGCCATAAACTTGGCATATGCCGGTCGCCCAAACAGGGCATGATATGGACTTTGGATTTTCACCACTTCAAACGTCAATGTCTCCGACCTGGAATCATGATCATCCCCAAAGGCCACTTCGAGAGCTATCTTACCAACGGGATATGCTGATCTGCCAGGCACTACACCGTGGAACACCGTATTAGACGGTTTGAGATTCTTATCTGTTAGTCCCATACGACGGAAGGTCTCATAGTACAGGATGTTAATGCTGCTCCCCCCATCCATGAGCACCTTGGTGAACTTATAACCTCCCACCTGAGGTGCCACTACCAGAGCCAACTGACCCGGATTATCGACCTGGGGTGGGTGATCCTCTCTGCTCCATATGATCGGCTGTTCAGACCAACGTAGATAACGGGGTATGGCCGTTTCAACAGAGTTGACTGCCCGCCTCTGAACCTTCCGGTCCCGCTTGTCCAAGCTAGTGGTGAAGACATGGTACTGCCCACTACTCAACTGCTTTGGGTTGCTCTGGTAACCTGACTGTTGCTGCTGTTGGTTGTAACCACCCTGGTTGTTCTGACTGTTTTGACCATTATGCCCGCCCGGATTACCATTAAATCCTGAACCGGAACTTCCTCCACCGTAACCCGGCCCGAACCCTGAGCCACCGCCAGATCCGTGATCATACCGGAAATTATTAGAATTCTTGAACTCCTGCATAATAAAGAAATCCTTCCAAAGGTGGTTTGCTGGCTCCTCCTTCGTCCCATGTCTTGGACAGGGCTGGCTTAGCAGATAGTTCAGGCAGTTTGGGTTAGGGTTGGGCGCTCCACTATGATTTTTCGGCCTACCCTTGCGTCGCTGGCCATTGTCCTGTGCGTTGGTATTAGCCACAAAATCCATGTTACCATCTGCTTTACGCTTGCCTCCTCCGCCATTGCCTACCCAGTGATGCTGCTGACCTTTGGAGCTGTTGTTCTTCTTCCCTTTCCCTGTCTTGTCATCATCAGATTCGGGATCCTTGGTATTATCAGAATCAGCATATTTTACCAAAGCGGCCATGAGGGTCCCCATGTCAGTGCAATGACGCTTCATCCGTCCCAATTTCAACTTCAGGGGCCCAAACCGGCAGTTGCCTTCTAGGGTTAATACTGCGGTGTCAGCATTGATGCGGTCTGAGGAATGCAACACTTGTGAAACCCTGCGCACCCAATGAGTCGTTGATTCTCCTTCCTCCTGGACGCATGCAGCTAAGTCCACTATCGACATAGGCTGTTTACAGGTATCCTTGAAATTGTTGATAAACCGGGCTCGTAATTGGGCCCATGAATTGATAGAATTAGCTGGCAAGCTTTTTAACCAAGTATGGGCCGTTCCTTCAAGCATCATGGTGAATTATTTCGCACACGCCATGTCATCCACATCCAGCATCTCCAAGGCCATCTCATAGCTCTCCACCCATGTCTCTGGAGGTTGATCCGCCGTGTAATTTGGTACCTTGCGTGGGCCTTTGAAATCCTTGGGCAGGTGCACATTGCGTAAAGCGGGAATAAGGCAAGGCACCCCCAAAGAACTAGAAGTAACACCAGGTTCGATCGAGATGGTTGGACGAACCAGCGTGAGCTGCCGAGCCTGATGATGTGTGGCTAACTCGGCCTCCCTGCGCGCTCGGGCCCGGTTCACCACTTCCTGAGCGTCATCAGCACCACCCGTCGGGTTGTTGCCACGGGGTGCTCCACGTTGTTCATTACTCGACACTGCTGGCTCATCCATATGTCTGCTATAGCTCCGGCTTGGATGGGGGGTCGAGTGGATCCGGTCGCGGCTGTACGAGTACGCTTCCTGTTGGGCCAAAGCTGTCCTCAGAAGTTCCTTGACCCGTCGCATCTCTACTGCCTGCGGCGAGTCACCTTCAATTGGAATGGCCTCCAGTCGTGCAGCAACGGCAACAAGATTGTCCATTGGGTTGGAGTAGTGACCCGGAGGTGTTAAAGCATCCTGAGGTATAACGGTGTTTTGACGAGGTGGGTCCATCTGACGGGGCTGAACTGGCACACTGGTCCCAGGGGTTTCTTCCCAGTTCCCCTCCAGCGGATTGCCGGCTCTTGGTCCTGGAGTATTGAAAAGGTCTCTGGCCTCGAAAACCGGAGGTAAGCGAGATCGGTGCTTCCTCCTCATGATTTCATGCGACGCGCTCTGGTCCAACATAAGCCTGTAGGCCTGTGCGTCTAAAGCGGCCTGCTCCGCGGCCATCCTGGTATCCTCAGCTGCCAGATCCGTCTTGGCCTGGGTGATTTGTTCCTTTACCTTTGCAATATCCGCGTTGTGAGTGTCCTGATCTGGCGGATTAACTGCTGCCATAAGCACAATCAACGCATCAAATAGTTCTGATAGAACCTGAGCCGGCGGGCGCACAGGGCCTCCTGCCCTGGCAGCCGTTGCCGCTGCTGAACCGGAGATCGTTGCCGCGGTTGTCAAAGAATGAAGCGCTGCTTGTGTTCTGGTCATGAATATTCCCACCCGGTTAGGTAGATCAGAGGGGTCCGGAATACTGTCGCCATCGGAACAGCTCTCAATCCGGCCATCTTGTAGCTGATAAAGAGATTCGGTTTCTCCGGTCGAAGATTCGTCACCGGAACAAATGGCAGTCGCCCCACGAAGCTCCGATCCGTGATCATAACTCCCTCCATGGATCATTCCCACGAAGGCACGCTTCATGGCCGGTTTAACCCGGGCGGATCACGCACGCTGAGCCGTCTCGACGAGGTCGGTGCAGATGTCCAGCTCAGGGCCCGGTTCACCGATCTTGCCAATGAAAACGTGAATGCTACCAAAGGGGACCCGGTACCCGTACTCAATTGAGCCGGCCTCGGGGGCCCAGCCTGCGTCGTCGATGTAGAGCTTGCCGCGACGACTCTTAGTCATCCGGCCTAAAACGTAGCCCTCGAGTCCTTCAAAGCGGCCCTCCAAGAACCGGAAACCATCGTGCGATAGCCCCACGGTGGGCGCCAACTGTCATGGTTTTGTCACGGCAGATGTCCTAGAGAAAGGACTTAGTCATGGAGCCATCGCGACGGGTTAGCTTGAAGGGGTTAAAGCGGACACAAGGACGCAAGAGAGTTTATACTAGTTCGGCCCCTTCGATGAAGGTAAAAGCCTACGTCTAGTTGTGATGGAATTGATGGGTGTTTCGATGACTAGGGAGCAAACAAGCTTTGCCTATGTCTCGAGTTGTTGTCTGTTGTCCTTGAACCGCCGCCGGGTCGTCCCCTTATATACATGGGTGATGCCCGTTGGTTTACAGAGTCCTAACACCGGCTCATAGATGTGTCCGGTTTGGTCTCTACTTATTCCTAACTTACAATACAAGTTACATATTGACGCCGGTTTACGGCTACAGGCTCTC
This sequence comes from Triticum aestivum, assembly GCF_018294505.1. NCBI lineage: Eukaryota > Viridiplantae > Streptophyta > Magnoliopsida > Poales > Poaceae > Triticum > Triticum aestivum. The sequence continues at coordinate 507,861,076 of NC_057794.1, forward strand.
AACCGATTATGGGTCTTGAGCCCTCATCTATCTTCATGGGATTTAACCTGCTTAACTACTGATGAAGTTAATCCGGCCCAGATAGGCCGGTTTACGCCCAGTAGTAATATCCCCAACAGGTTCCCTGAATACGATGATACAACAATGAGGGAAGAAGCTGAGCCGGTAATGCGGGAAGAAGCTGAGCCAGCAATGCGGGAAGAAGAGAAGAGGCATCGGATGAGCCCGTTGATGATCTAGGTCGGGCCATTGCCGATGCAAAGAGAAACTGCGCAAGTGATTTGGAGAAGAAGAAGTTGCAGCGCATGTTAGAGGATCACAAAAAATTGTTGTACCCGAATTGCGTAGGTGACAAGAAAAAGCTAGGCACCACAGTGGAATTGCTACAATGGAAGGCAGAGAATGGTGTATCTGACAAGGGATTTGGAAAGTTGCTGGTAATGATAAAGAATATGCTTCCAAAGGACAACGAATTGCCCGAGAGTACGTACGAAGCAATGAAAGCTGTCTGCCCTCTAGGGTTAGAGGTGTAGAAGATACATGCATGCCCTAATGATTGCATCCTCTACTGCGGTGAGTACGAGGATTTGAACGCTTGCCCAGTATGCGGTGCATTGCGCTATAAGATCAGCCGCGATGACCCTGGTGATGTCGAGGGCGAGCGCCCCAGGAAGAAGATTCCTGCCAAGGTGATGTGGTATGCTCCTATAATACCACGGTTGAAATGTTTGTTCCAAAATAAAGAGCATGCCAAAGTGATGCGATGGCACAAAGAAGATCGTAAGAAAGATGGAAAGTTGAGAGTACCCGCTGACGGGTCGCAGTGGAGAAAAATCGAAATAAAGTACGGGAAGGAGTTTGCAGATGACGCAAGGAACGCATGGTTTGGTCTAAGCGCAGATGGCATTAATCCTTTTGGGGAGCAGAGCAGCAACCATAGCACCTGGCCTATGACTCTATGTTTGTATAACCTTCCTCCTTGGTTGTGCATGAAGCGGAAGTTCATTATGATGCCAGTGCTCATCCAAGGCCCTAAGCAACCCGGCAACGACATTGATGTGTACCTAAGACCATTAGTTGAAGAACTCTTACAACTGTGGAATGGAACATGTGTATGTGCGTGGGATGAGCACATGGGGGAAGAATTTGACTTAAAGGCGTTGCTGTTCGTGACCATCAATGATTGGCCTGCTCTCAGTAACCTTTCAGGACAGACAAACAAGGGATACCGCGCATGCACACACTGTTTGGACGATACCGACAGTATATATTTGGCTAATTGTAAGAAGAATGTGTACCTGGGACATCGTCGATTTCTTCCGAGCAGGCATCCCGTAAGAAAGAAAGGCAAGTATTTCAAAGGTGAGGCGGATCACCGGACGAAGCCTCACCACCGTACTGGTGCTGATGTACATGATATGGTCAAGGATTTGAAGGTGGTCTTTGGAAAGGGTGCTGGTGGACAACCTGTTCCGAATGACGCTAACGGACGCGCACCCATGTGGAAGAAGATATCTATATTTTGGGACCTGCCCTATTGGAAAGACCTAGAGGTCCGCTCCGCAATCGACGTGATGCACGCGACGAAGAATCTTTGTGTGACCCTGCTTGGCTTCTTGGGCGTGTATGGGAAGACAAAAGATACACCTGAGGCACGGGAGGACCAGCAACGTATGCACGGAAAAGACGGCATACATCAGGGTCATGCAAGCTACGCTCTTACCAAAGAAGAGAAGGAAATCTTCTTTGAATGCCTGCTCAGTATTAAGGTACCGTCTGACTTCTCGTCGAATATAAAGGGAATAATAAACATGGTAGAGAAAAAGTTCAAGAACCTAAAGTCTCATGACTGCCACGTGATTATGACGCAACTGCTTTCGGTTGCATTGAGGGGGCTTCTACCAGAAAACGTCGATTAGCCATTGTGAAGCTATGTGCATTCCTCAATGCAATCTCTCAGAAGGTAATCGATCCAGAAATCATACCAAGGTTAGAGAATGATTTGGTGCAATGTCTTGTCAGTTCGAGTTGGTGTTCCCACCATCCTTCTTCAACATCATGACACACGTCCTAGTTCACCTATGTGAAGAGATTAACGTTTTGGGTCCTGTATTTCTACACAATATGTTCCCCTTTGAGAGGTTCATGGGAGTCTTAAAGAAATATGTTCATAACCGTGCTAGGCTAGAAGGAAGCATCTCCAAGGGCCATGAAAATGAGGAGGTCATTGAGTTTTGTATTGACTTTATTCCTGACCTTAAGACGATTGGTGTTCCTGAATCGCGGCATAAGGGCAGACTGGACGGAAAAGGCATGCTAGGAGGGGAACAAATAATATGTATGGACGGACATTCTCTCACTGAAGCGCACTACACAGTTCTACAGAATTCCGCCTTGGTGGCTCCGTATATGGATGAACACAAGAATTTGCTACGCTCCAAACACCCGAAGCGGTCTGATGACTGGATTACACATGAACAAACCAGGAGTTTCGCCAGCTGGTTGCAGACACGTACCATGCATGACGCCTCTATTGAAGATGACCTGTACTTGCTATCCCAGTTACCATCTTCGAATATAATGACTTTCAAAGGGTACGAGATAAATGGTAATACATTTTACATGATCGCCCAAGATAAGAAGAGCACCAACCAAAACAGTGGTGTCCGCTTTGATGCAGAAACCAAGACGGGAAAGGAAACATATTATGGTTATATACAGGACATATGGGAACTTGACTATCGACGTGGTTTGAAGGTCCCTTTGTTTCGGTGCAAATGGGTCAATATGACATGAGGCGGGGTAACGGAAGACCTGCAGTACGGAATGACAACAGTGGATCTCAACAATCTTGCGTATGCAGACGAACCATTCATCCTAGCCAATGATGTGGCACAGGTTTTCTATGTGAAGGACATGTCTATCAAACTTGGAAAAAGAAAAGATAAGGAAGCGAATGCATCGTACAATGAGCCAAAGCGGCACATAGTTCTTTCTAGGAAGAGAAACATCATGGGAGTGGATGACAAGACAGACATGTCAGGAGATTATGAGAAGTTTGATGAAATTGCTCCATTCACAGTGAATATTGACCCGAGCATCCAGTTAAATGATGAAGATTTTCCATGGCTACGGCGCAAGGGGACACAGGAGGCGAAGAAAAAGTTTCACACCCAAAGATCTGGGATGTGATCGGCTTCACTATCATCACTTTCTTCTATGTTTCACACCCAAAGATCTGGGATGTGATCGGCTTCACTATCATCACTTTCTTCTGTGTTTCACACCCAGGAGGGAATCTCTGTAATAGTTAGGGTAGCTAATTATGTGTTTTGGCATTTGAAACGCGAAGAAATTTTATGTGCAAGCAAATTCTTTCATGCATTTACTGATTTTTTCAGCTAAATGACCCTAAAATTGAAAAGCATTTCAAATGAACTCAGAAAAGGTTGAAAGTTGGCATGGTATCATAATTTCACCCACATAGCATGTGCAAAAATATAGAGAGGGTTACCGCAAAAACTGAATGCACTTCGTGTACAAAATGGACAATCTCTTTCGAAGTATCAGGGTTTCGGACGAAAACTCATCCGTTACAAAGGCATTTCATTTTTTTAAATAACCTAAGCATTACCAAATTGAATATAATGATAAAACACACTAATATTAAACATAAGAAAAAAGAATCACTCAAAAATCTATTTTCAAAGTTAAGTTATTCACAAACTAGTGATTCACACAAATTTCAAATAATTCAAAATTTAAACTATTCAAATTTGTAAACTACCGGTACTAACAGAAAGTTTGTAATTTTTTGTACCTAAAGCAAAAATATTCACAAAGAAACTCTAAATACAGCAAAAAACAGCTCAAAAATAAATAAAACAAAAATAAATAAAGCAAAAAGAAAAAAAAGAAAAAGCCCACCTACTGGGCCACAGCGGCCTGCATATGACTAGAAACCCAAATTCTAGTTGGGCCAGGATGCAGGCCCGCTAGTCCAGTAGGCCCAACAGGGCATCGCAGCAGAGGTAGGCCCAGAAGGCCTGCTTAAGAGAGGAGCTCGAGACAGCAGCGATGGCGGGGCTTATAAGCAGGTGCGAGTGCCCCTCTGCTAGCGAGGTGGGACTAAACTTTTGCGCCCCTCGCCTGGCAGCGCACACACTTTAGTACCGAGTCGTGGCTCCAACCGGTACTAAAGGGGGGGGCCTTTAGTACCGGTTGGCGCCACGACCCGGTACTAAAGGGGGTGCGGTTCCCGCCGCTTCGCCTGGCCAAAACAGACCTTTAGTACCGGTTGGTGGCTCCAACCGGTACTAAAGGTGGGTTCTATATAAGAAACACTTCAAAAAAATTGTTAGTTTCTCATCTCTCCCTGCTTCTTTCTCCTCTGCCCCGTCACAGCCACCCCTCGTCGCCGTCCGTCGCCGTCCCCTTCACCGCGCCGCGCCCCGTCGCCGCGCCCCGCCCGTCCCCCATGGCGTCATCCCCGCCCGGCGGCCCCGTCGCCCGTCGTCGCCGCGCCCGTCCCCGTCGCCGGCTCCGTCTCCGTCCCCGTCCCCGTCGCCACCCACCGTCGTCGCGCCTCGCCGGTGAGCTCCTGCCCCGGCCGCCAACCACACACACACACACACACATACACACACACATTGTTATAGAATTGTTAGCAATCTTTCTGTTTTTTAGTTATAGAATTATTAGAAATGTTAGTTTTAGTTATAGAAATGTTAGTTATATAGAAATGTTAGTTATATAGAAATATTAGAAATGTTAGTTATATAGAAATGTTAGTTATATAGAAATGTTTTTTAGTTATAGAAATATTAGAAATGTTAGTTTTAGTTATAGAAATATTAGAAATGTTAGTTTTAGTTATAAAATTTAGAATTTGCATATATGAAATTACAATCCATCATTTAAAAAATGTTACTTTACTTTTGCGGCATATAGTACTTGTTGTCGACGATGCCCGGCCCGCATCCTCGCCGTCGAACCGTTCGCGACGACGTCCTGCTTCAGAGGACGCATGTCCGGGACTGGGCTCCGCCGGGCTGGCACTAGGAGGTGCTACCTTCAGGGGCACGATGCTTGGTGAGGAACCCGGCCCCGGGTCCCGTCGTCGACCCTCATCTCCTTTGGTGGCATTCGCGTGGGCCACTTTCGGTGCAGAGGGAGCCAGCCCCGCCGGAGGTGGTACGTCGCCGTGTCAGGGAGGAGGACCAGCACGTCCATCGCTACATGGCTGCTATGGACGTCAGGTTCTCCAATACCTGGCAGGTTCTTTGGGAAGATCACCCGAGCTATGATCCAGTGATGGTTCCTTCACTTTGGTTGTCCACCGCCTAGATTACTCTCTAGTATTCGATCTTTATTAGCTAGCTAGCTAGCTAGTGATGTATTCGATATATAATATTCAAGATGATTTATTCGAGATTACATATATTATTCGAGATGATGTATTGGAGATTATGTCTATTATTCGAGACGGCGTATTCGAGATTATATTCGATGATGCTTATTATGTACTATGATTGATTCAGTTTTTCCTTATTAATTGATTGCATCCACGCATTGTAATTTGAATACATTTCTTTTGGATTAGTTAAACAAAACCTATGGCGGACAATACTGGCAGAGAGGGAGAAGAGGCCCTGTTCAATATCATACGCAATCCTCGCGGGCCAGATGATGATCAGAATGAAGAAGATTATGACGGCTCCGAATATCTAAACAACACCGGGGAGGGTGATATGATATTCGATCGCGACGACCGAATTGATGAAGTCATGAACTATGAACATGACGAAGAAAATGTTGATCTTGAAACAACAAAGACCGGCGAGGTATATATATTTATATAAGCAGGCATCTGGTGATCATCACATGTTTTAAATGACTTGAAGATATATTAACGAATTGATCTTTCTTCTTTCAGCCATTCGGATAGAGCAAATCTTCAGGCAACAGGAAACAAGGCCCGAACAAAAAGTTGAAGGAGGGCGTAAAGTACAATATCGAGGCCATCAAACCTAATGGCGAACCATTAGCGCCTAAGAAGATTGCGGACAAGTTCATTCGTCAGTGCGGAGTTCTTGTGAAGGACCAACTCCCGATCTCCCTTCAAGAATGGAGAGAGCCAGCAAAGCCACATCCAGGAGTTACTTTTGTCAACGACAGACAAAAACTTCTGCTTTGGGAAACGCTCATGGAACATTTCACCCTACCAGATCATTTCACAGATGCAGATGTGGAGAAAGTCAAGGACGCTGCTCTTAGGAAGATGGCGGTTGCATTAAAGAACCACAAGATTCGTGAATGGGCCAAGTATGTCAAGGGAGGAAGGAAGACTCCAGTATTCGAGGGAACACTAGATAAGCAAAGTGCTTATTGGGACGATTTCGTGAAATTCAAGGATTCAAAATTATCTAAGGAACGGTCGAGAATAAACAAGGCCAACGCCGCAAAAAGGATAAGTTCCATAAGCTGGGGCCAGGTGGCTATGCGGTGGGAATGCCTAAGTGGGATAAGTCCGAGAAAGAGATGCTGGATGCAGGTGTCACTCCAGAAACATTGAGCTGCCCCCCAGGTGCAGGACTTGGTTCTATGCGCATGGGGGGGAGTTGGACCGGAAGACAGGCAAAGTTTCGAAGAAGGCATGTCTGGACGGAGCCGAAGATAAGCTACTTGTTGCAATAGAAGAGGCTCGATCGGGGGTGTTCGAGCCCAACAGAGAGAACGACAAGCTTACGCGTGCCCTAGGAAATCCTGAACACCCGGGAAGAACACGAGGCATGGGCGCTATTCCGTGGTATGAGGGGTTTTTGGACTGGAACGCCGACTACAGAACCCGTGCGAGAAAGAAGATTGCGGAGGAGAAGAAGAGGAAGATGGAGGAGGAGCAGAGGAAGCTAGACTATGAACGCCTTCAAGGCCTAGAATCAGCGCACGCGGACTTGGCAGTCAAATTCTAGCGGCAGCAGGAGCAGATCGACTCACTTAGCCAGCAAAGGGGGTCTCAGCAGCTAGTGGATGATCCACCATTGGATAGCACCGTCCCATCCATGCCGAGAAGCAGCATGGGTTCCGCCCCGGGCGACGCATCGCTGGATAGCTACCCAGTGGATGACATCATGGAGAACACTAACTGTGAGCTACACTTCAAAATGAAGAACATATCCATGAAGGTGGCGGACACCCTTGCTTTTACAAATCCCCCCGAGGCAACCTTCCATTGCAACCCGATTCCACCGGGCTATGCTCGTGTCTTGGTTGATGAGGTGGTGGACCAATATTCGGGGTTAGAGCTTGACATTCCTGGAGGTGACGATGAGCACACACTGGGAGAGGCCAACCATCGTATCATTCTATGGAGAAAGGATTGCATCATCTTTCGAAGGCCACCGGCACCGCGTCATCCGACTCCTCGTTGAAGTCCGCCACCGAGTCAGCAGACTCCCGCTCCTCCAAGTCCACCAACGCGTCAGGCCACTCCTCCTCCAAGTTCGGCACAGCTTCAGGCCACTCCTCCTCCAAGTCCGGCACAACTTCAGGCCACTCCTCCTCCTCCAACTCAGCCACGTCAGCCGTCTTCACCGCCTCAGCAATCACGGAAGAGAGCCGCCTCAGGTATGGTGCGTAGCGGTACAAGTCGAGGTAGTACTGGAGGTACAGGCGGAGGCAAGCGATTTCAATATGGTCCAAGCCTCGCGCCTCTTTCGCAGAGGCCTTACGACAAGTCCGAGGAGGAAAACGTAGCCATATCGAAGGCCGAGGTGGAAGCCCATTTTGCACCGAAACCGCCACCGCCGCCAAGGGAGAAAGTGCCTGTGGAAAAGATTGACCACTTCATTCGTATGGCTAGAGCACCAGCTCCCAAGCCTATTGACACAGACTATGAGCGCCACATCAAGAAGTTAAATCGAGCACATCTATAGAAAGAGGCGAGCTCAAGATCGAGCAAATCAGCTGGCAAAAGGAGCGGTAAAACCGTTCCCCAGCTGGGAGAACAGGCGGCACAATCAATCCCCCCGCTTGTTGTGCCAACAACACATGAGAGTAGGCGCGCCCAATATTATTGTGGGCAAACCGTTAACGTTCCCAGGGTGGGCTATGTGGTAATAACTGAGGAGCATATTGAGCAGGCTGAAACAATCGGGATCACTGTTGGACAACTCCTCGATATCGAGCCCATGTCTCCAACTAGAGAGGAGGAAATAAAACGGAAATATGTCCGGGGCCAACCTTTGGTCGAGCCAGACGAGGTCAATAAGCTCCCAACGAGAATGTATGAATTGCATCAATGGTACATGGACATTACCAAGATTTCCAATTGAGAGTCCCTCATGGTGAATGTCAAGAAGGATCATTACTACCATGAGAAAGCTGTGACCGTTGAGTATTCAGAACTATTTCAGCTATACAATCAAGATGCACTCGACAAATCTATCGTCAGTTGCTATTGTCTGTAAGTGATTTCTTTCTGTAATTTAAGTCTCAAGCTAGCTGTAGTGATCATTTTGATCAATCATTACCTGTAATTATCCTCACTATATTCTTTTCTGTGGTATTATGCAGGATGAAGATTTATGAAATGAAAAAAGGTGGACGCTATGGCATTGGGTTCGTTGACCCAAATACCATTAATGAATACACATGGAAATTAGATCCATATTATGAAAAAAGTGTAGAGGAAAGCATGCTAGAGTTCTTCAAGCGCCTCAAATACAATGAAGATATACTACTTCCTTACAACTTCGAGTGAGTCACACTGTCTTGTACTACAAATTCTGTTTTTGCCTACTAGCTAGCTACATGTTTTTGCTTACATATGCCCGCTTAATTAAGACATGCAAACGTGTGTGCATGCAGATTTCACTGGATCTTGTTAATCATTAAAGTTGATGAAGGAACAGTTGAAGTACTAGACTCACTACTTAAGAAAGCAAGTGACTACACCATCATGAAGGGGATAGTCAACAAGTAATTTCGGTTATTATTAACTATATCTCGGCCTATTTAATTAGTTCGTCATTTCCTGATAACAACTATTTAATAAGCCATTTATTCATTTTCTTTGTCGGCGGGCAGGGCTTGGGCAAAGTTCACCAGGGCCACTCCAGGACCATGGAAATAAAATCTAAAATGGTATCGACCCCAGGTAAGTAATTAAGTAGTACTACCTAGCTGCCATCTCTTTAATTATCATGCTTGATTAATTATTATCTGATCAAATTCCATTCTCGTAAAGGCCCTGAAGCAGGCGCCGGGGAATAATCTGTGTGCATACTACGTTTGCGAGAACATTCGCATGATGGTGTCCGAAAGGAGCAGATCTCAAAGACAGGAGTGGGTACGTTTGTCAGAACACTATTCACAATTTTTACACCATTATCGATATCTAGTCACACAACTAATACACATGCATATTGATCTCCTTCTTAACAGTTCAAAGAGGTGCGGGAGAAGCTCCGAATAGAGGACCGCATAGAAGCAACTTAAGAGGAAATAGCGGGATTTTTGCTCGACCAGGTCATAGATCCCAAAGGAGAATACTATTACCCGCTACCGCCCCCATGAACCACTTCCAATTGTTATCGTGCTCCGAAGGCACCAATTAGGCTAATGCCACTGGCTCCCAAAGGAGCAGATCGGTTCTACTAGAAATTCTATTTATATATATGCATAACGTGTACAATATGTAGTATCATAAAATACCAGCAAACGAAAAAGAATTAAATGGAAAACACAAAATTAAATGAAAAATAAATCATAAACCCAAACCCCCCCAACCTTTTAATACCGGTTGGTGACACCAACCGGTACTAAAGGGCTCCCTGCCTGCCCCCGAAGCTGGCTCGTGCCATGTGGTTGCCCTTTAGCACCGGTTCGTGCTGAACCGGTACTAAAGGGGGGGGGGAGGGCTTTAGTGCCTACACTTTAGCGCCGGTTACCAAACCGGCACTAAAGGGCCTTACAAACCGGTGCTATTGCCCGGTTCTGCACTAGTGAATGCTTTATGGGAATTCTGAGAGCGTTGTGTTGGGACTTGGGAATCAATCAATCAAGCACACCCGAAAGAAGGGAAGCATAGTTAAAGGCTATACGACCGAAAAGGTCGTTGAGTTTTGCCGATAGGAGAGCCTCGATATATCCATGAGGTTAAAGTGCATGGTTTTGCAATGATCGAAATGATCAAGATCACTCCAAGTTAGACAAATTTGAGCAGGCCATTTTATCTTCTTATCTTGAAAGCTATGCAGTCATTAGTTCCTTATATGCAATAACACCTACACATTTTTGCATGCACAACATCCAAATACAACAAACTATTGTGAAACTGCATGATTCCATGATTCCTTGTTCGACAGCTGGTTCATTGAGCGCCTATGAGATGCCCTCAAACTGGCAACGACATGAAGGGTACCAAGTCAATGGGTACATGAGTTTGCCAGAAAACAAAAAGATGGTAAATCATTGACATAGAACTCCATGTTCTCAAAGAAAATACCAAAAACATCACTTTTACATTGGTATACCAAAAGAAAGAATGGCTATGCTTTTTGAACCAGGCAAAAACAGTGGAATAAAGGATAAACCCCATGAATTTATCGTAAAGATATGGCAATATTTGTGCCATATATATTTAAAACAATGAATAAGTTTGGGAACGGCTACCTACAAGTCGACTGACCACAAATTTTGGTCAATCGATTTGCAGCGCATGCCGCCGCACAAGCTCATGCGGCGTGCCCAAGCTGGAGCATGGGCTGCTATACTCCTATACTCTCAAGCCAACCTCTTTTTCTTAAGGCCTGTTCTGAAACCATCTAGCTTCTCCAAAACTTTCCATATCCAGCTTCTTGGGTCGCTTCTTGCTTCAGGTGGCAAAACTTTCCATACGTTGATTATAGGCTGCTCTAGTATATGTAGTGTTGATCAAGCCTTTGTAGGTGACCGCTGAATAGCACTCCTATATATATTTGCATGCAATGGTTAGTGACTATACGTGCAATCTCACACATGTATATTTTTTTATACACGCATACAATACAAATATACACATATACATACATACATGCATGCATACATACATACATACATACATACATACATACATACATACATACATACATACATATGAAAAATGTATTATTACTATGCAAAATTAAGCATATAATAGTGAGTTTTCCGCAAAAAAGTACTTTCTAAGAAGTAATGGATTAGTGACATCGATATTACCCCTACAAAAAAGGAAATGAAAACTGAAACAAAATAAAACTGAAACAAACTAAAACAAAATAAAAAAAGGAAGTTCTCTATGGAAGAATGAATTCATCGCATTGCTATTACCCTTTTAGAAGAAAAGAAATACAAAATCAAACTGATAGAGAGAAATAATGAAACACTTTAAGAAGAACGGAAATGAAAAAAAAACTATCAAAACTTGCACACCACTTTGCACTGAAATTGCACTTTTGAAATATGCAAGGAATAAGCACATATAGGGCGATTTTCGCATTCAACTAGAACTTACACGCATATATCTAGCAATTGCATTTATACTTACACACACAAAAAGGAAAAAAATCTAAAAAGGAATGAATTAGTGGCATTTGTATTAGTCTTTAATAAGAAAGAAAGTGAAAACTATAAAATAAAATAATGATAAAATTTACACACAATTTACACAAAAAGTTGTGTTTTTAATAATATGCAAGAATAAGCATATAATAGTGGAATTTTGGAAAAGAAATAATTTTATTAAGAATTAATTAATTACATTAGTATGACCCTTTAAGAAGAAACAAAATGAAAATAAAATATAAAAAACTCAAATTAAATTTCCTAAGGAAGAGTGAATTAATGGCATTGGTTGCCATTTAAGAAGAAAGAAAATGGGAAAAAGAATCTAAAATCAACAACGTCAAAATAAGCACAAAAATGCACTTTCAAAAAATATGCAAGAATAAGTATATAAAAGTGAACTTTTTGCAGAAAAATAATCTAATAACGAATGAATTAGTGACATTGATATTACCCTTAAAGTAGAATAACTATGAAATAAAGACTAAAATAATATCAAAATAATAATTTTTCTATAAAAAAGAATGAATTAGTGCATTGGTAATTCCTTCCAAAAGAAAGAAAATTTAAAACTTACACACAACTTTGCACCGAAATTGCATTTTTTGTAATATGCAAAAAATAATCATATAATCATGAAATTTTGATGCAAATTATATAGTATTTGTATGTATATAATTACACTCATCCAATATTCGAAAAATACCTGCAAAATAAACTAATAAAGGAAAGAAAAAAGAAAAACGCATAGATACAAAAAACAGAAAATCAGAGGAGAAAGAAGAAGGCTAAGTCGCACTGGAATAGGCTTCGTACCGTTAAGAATTGACTGACCCAAATATGGGTTCAGTGAAAAAAAACCAAGACTACACACAGAATAATTCAGAAAAAGAAAGTACACAAATCTTAAAGTAGAAATCAACGACCTAAAAAGTGACTGACTCAAATTTAATTTTCTGGCGACTTACATATAGCTAAATTGAATAAGTTTTTTTTCGGGTAAATACTTGCATTACTCAGTCAACACCCTCATTACAATCTACTTTTTTTTTCCGAAAAGGGGGGACTCACTGGCCTCTGCATCAGAACGATGCACACAGCCACATATATAAATAAATAAAGGAGTTCAACAAGGTCTTAAAGTCTGAAACCAAAAAATCGGCAAGCTCACAAAGAGCCAGAACGCCAACGAACAAAAAGGCCAGAAGCCACGACCGGCTGGCAAAACAAAGATAGGTAAACTAATTGCCTATCCTATTACATGACCGTCATCCAAACCGGTTGAAGATATCCTGCGCTACTATCTCCCACTGGACAGATCTAGTAACCAAACGCTCCCTGGCCTCCATCGGAGTGAGTAATGACCAAATACGGATTAACGCAGTAGCTCGGAATAAAACCTGAAAAAAACGAACATTTGTTGTTCTGTTAAAAGCCAAATCATTTATGCAATTCTAAATTGCACACAACAAAGCACATACTCCTACACGAATGTGTCTAGCTGTTTCGGACTCTATCCCATCCAGCCACGTTCCAAATAACGTACTGACCGAATTCGGCGGAGTAATGTTAAAGGCAATATGCACCATGTGCCATAAGACCCTGCCAACGGGCAGTCAAAAAAAGGTGCTTGATAGATTCGTCCCGATCACAAAAACTACACCTAGTAGATCTTGTCCAGTTGCGCTTAACCAAATTATCCTTTGTTAAGATGACCTGTTTATGAAAAAACCACATAAACATTTTAATTTTCAAAGGAACTTTGACTTTCAAAACCTCTTTGGAACTAGGAATCACACAAGAGTTAATGACATCGATATACATCGACTTAACTGTGAACTGTCCAGACCTAGTAAGTTTCCAACACAACTGATCGGGCTGATGAGATAACTGAACCTCCATCAGTCTACGCACCAAATGAATCCATGCTTCACACCGTTCGCCCACAAGTGCCCTCCTAAACTGAATATTAAGTGGAATGGACTGCAAAATCGTGGCCACAAGAGTATCACGTTGTTGAACAATACGATACAGGGACAGATACTGAATGGCTAACGGCGTTTCCCCAAGCCATGTATCCTCCCAGAAGCGAGTGGTGTTTCCATTTCCGACTATAAATTTTGTTCGATTAAAGAAGGCAACTTTGACTCTCATAAGCCCCTTCCAAAACGGCGAATCTGTCGGTCTCACAGTTACCTGGGATAACGTCTTCGACTGCAGATACTTATTACGGAGAATATGCGCCCACGTGGCTTCCGTCTCAATAGAAAGTTTATATAGCCACTTACTGAGAAGACATCTATTCTTCACTTCAAGATTCTCAATACCAAGGCCCCCCTGGTCCTTTGGTCTACAGATGACATCCCATTTGGCAAGTCGGTATTTTCTCTTAAGTTCATCACTTTGCCAGAAGAACCGTGATCGATAGAAGTCCAGCCTTTTCCTAACACCAACTGGGACTTCGAAGAAAGATAAGAGAAACATAGGCATACTCGTGAGCACAAAATTAATAAGAATCAGTCGGCCTCCATATGACATGAGTTTGCCCTTCCAACAGCTCAATTTCTTCCCGAACCGGTCCTCTATGCACTTCCATTCTCTATTAGTCAGCTTACGATGGTGAATGGGTATACCTAAGTACGTGAAAGGTAATGCCCCCAATTCGCATCCAAACAATTGCCTATAAGCCTCTTGTTCCTCCTTGGCTCTACCAAAGTAGAACAACTCGCTTTTATGAAAATTAATCTTCAATCCTGTCAATTGTTCAAATGAGCATAACACCAGCTTCATATTTCTCGCTTTAGCCAAGTCATGCTCCATGAAGATGATTGCATCATCAGCGTACTGCAAGATGGACACACCACCATCAACTAGATGGGGCACCAGACCACCCACTTGACCGGCCTCCTTTGCCCTTCCTATTAAAATTGCCAACATGTCAACCACAATGTTGAACAGAACAGGAGACATTGGATCTCCTTGTCTTAGGCCCTTGTGTGTCTGGAAATAATGACCTATGTCGTCATTCACTTTTATTCCAACACTCCCTTTTTGCGTGAAAGATTCTACCTGGTGTCGCCAAGCTTCATCAAAACCCTTCATGCGTAAGGCCTGCTGGAGGAAAGGCCATTTTACTTTATCGTACGCCTTTTCAGAATCCACCTTGAAAACAACACCATCTAGTTTTTTCGTGTGAATCTCATGGAGCGTTTCATGAAGGACCACAACCCCTTCTAGGATGTTCCTGTCCGGCATGAAAGCGGTTTGGGTAGGCCGTACCAGAGTATGCGCGATCTGTGTGAGCCTATTAGTCCCGACCTTGGTAAAAATTTTGAAACTAACATTAAGAAGACAGATGGGCCTGAATTGCTCAATTCTCACAACCTCTGTTTTCTTAGGAAGAAGGGTTATCGTTCCAAAATTCAGTCGAAAAAGCTGAAGCTGTCTAGAGAATAGATCATTAAACAAAGGCAACAGATCCCCCTTAATAATATGCCAGCACTTCTTGTAAAATTCAGCCGAAAATCCATCCGGGCCGGGAGCCTTATTATTTTTCATCTGGGATATGGCCTCAAACACTTCTTTCTCCGTAAAAGGAGCAGCTAAAATATCATTCTCCACTGCAGTTAGTTGAGGAACATCCTCAATTCTAGCCTCATCCAGAGACACGCAGTTGTCCTCTGGCGGTCCAAATAGCTGCTTGTAATACTCGGTAATGTATAATTTTAGGTTCTCCTGTCCTAAAATCGTTCCTTCATCTTGTTCAAGCTGAAAGATCCTCTTCTTTCTATGTTTACCATTAGCGATCATGTGAAAGAATTGAGTGTTCGCGTCCCCCTGGACTACTCGTCGGACCTTGGCCCGTAACGCCCACTTCAATTCCTCTTCACGAAGAAGCTCTTTCAGCCTCATCTCCGCGTCAAGCTTGGCATGAAGTTCAGGGGCCGGCAGAATTGTGGTTTCTGCTTTTACATCTAAGGATTGAATAAGGGTAAGGAGCCGTTCGTTTTCGACCTTATAAATCCCACTAAGATGCTTAGCCCACCCATGCAGGAAACTTCTCAAATGCCGGATCTTATTCTGTCAGCGCTCAAGCGCAGTCCTACCACCTGTGTCCTTAGCCCACTCTCTGGCTACGAGATCAAAGAAAACTTCTTGTTCAAACCAAGCAAGCTCGAAAGAGAACGAGTTTTTGTTACCCACGTGGGTGGCCTCACCAGAGTCCAGAAATAAAGGCGTGTGATCAGAAATTCCACGGGAGAGAGCCTGAACTATAACAAAGGGGAACTTCTGTTTCCATTCGACGCTAGCCAATACTCGATCCAACTTTTCAAACGTCGGATTTGGCATCGCGTTAGCCCAAGTGAATTTTCTTCCTGAAAGCTCAATCTCTCTCAGATCCAAGCTTTCAATGATAGTATTAAACATGAACGACCATCTGCCGTCAAAGTTATCATTATTCTTCTCCTCACGCCTTCTAATAATATTGAAATCACCCCTACCAGGATAGGAAGCTGCTCAGAGCCGCAAATCCTAACCAAGTCAGCCAAGAACTCGGGTTTGAGTTCGGGTTTTGCGGCACCATATACCGCCACCAAATCCCAATTGAACCCATCGGCCGTCGACCGTACCCGAAACTTAACAGCAAAATCCCCCATCACCACACTATGAACCTCTAGCGAATTGCATCGAACTCCGAGCAAGATCCCACCCGATCTCCCTCTCGGTGGTAGGCAGTGTGAGTCAAAATCAATACCTCCCGACAAAGTATTAAGAAATTGAGGCCCAAAATTATCTCTACCAGTTTCGGACAATGCAATAAAATCTAACCTATGCTCGATAGACGCCTCTGCAAGAAACCTTCTTTTAGCCAAGTCTTTTAGACCTCTGCTATTCCAAAAGATCCCTTTCATAATTCATCATGGAATTTTTTTATCGTACGGATTCTAGCAATCCTACGCACCGCGGACACCGGGTACACCTTTCGCTTCCACTTGTGTTTAGTAATGTTCTGAATCTGCAACCAGTCCTCACAACCAGTCTCAGAAGGTCGAACCACATCATTCTCAGAAGTATCATCCTCCTCCTCCGGTTCAGGTAGAGGAGGTATAAGATCCGCACAAAAATTATCGAGTACCCTGACCCCCAAAGCATCAACTTCGGAGTCACTCATGGGCTTTACCGCTGCTAAGTTACGAATCATCTCTAACGCCCGCTCAACCTCTAAATCCAGGAGATCATTAACATATTTTGAAATTTCACTATCATTACTACCTAGTGAAACTCCTAATTGATTTGCATTATTAATAATCTCGGTATTAGAAAAATGCAAAATGGAATTAGAAGTATTGACGGACATACCAGTAGTGACCTCAACGTCACGAAGCTTGGCCGCCCTCATGTCGCACCGCTGCTGAATGTCGTCAACCTCTGGCTGATTCTGGAGACGGCAGCTG
The DNA here is from genome assembly GCF_018294505.1 of Triticum aestivum. Taxonomy (NCBI): domain Eukaryota; kingdom Viridiplantae; phylum Streptophyta; class Magnoliopsida; order Poales; family Poaceae; genus Triticum; species Triticum aestivum. The sequence goes on from NC_057794.1 coordinate 507,878,115, forward strand.
AACCGTCATCCCTCAGAAACCGGATCCCGAATCCCTCCAAAAGCTATGACCTCCTCCCGAGAAAACCTGCCCGAGGTGGGGCCTCCGGCCTCACCCCAAACACGAAGCCGGTCAGCCTCCACAGACGCCCCAGCCTTAACGCCAGGAAGCAGTGGGGCACTCGCCAGTGCCGCAGACGATGGTCGCGCCCCACTGCACAGAGACGATAGAGCACCGGGGGATGGGAGTGCATAGGCCACCTGCCCGAACTCCACACCCAGCACCGGAGGGACGGCTACCATAGGCGCCCCAGGTGAAGAAGACAGCGAGGCCACCTGCCCTGAGCCCCCTCCCGCCGGCGAGACCACCCCCTGCAGAGTCGACAGCGCGATGGGAGAAGATGATTCCGAGGCCACCTGCCCCGGGCCCGCTCCCAGCGGTAAGACCGCCTCCGCCGAGATCTCGTCCACCATAGGCGGCGAAAAAGACACGGGTACCACCTGCCCCGAGTCCCATTCAGAAGACGGCGCCGTCCCCTGCATCACCTGCACCTCGGCAAGAGAAGGAGCCGGGGCCGCCGGCCCCTGGTCCCCTCCCGAAGACAAAACCTCCATCACCGGACCCTCGACCGGAGGAGAGACAGCCTCCTCCTCTCCCCTGACTGAGACCGTCGAGGCCCCAGGAGTGGGGCTCAGAGCATCCTCAAACACCAAAGTAGGCAGCGCGAGCTCAAAAGCCTCGTCAGACTCCACCCGATCACTCCAAATCCTCGCGGGTGCAGAAGCAGGCTCGAAAGACCCAAATCTCAGCGAGGTCGTAGGCACCGAGGAGGGTGGAGCCGCCCCATCCCCGGTCATCGTAGACATGGTCCCTGGTTCCTTGGACAACTCTTGTCCAGTATCATCGACTTGTGGCTCCTTCACTCCTGCGCTATCATCTCCCTCGTGCATATCAACATCAGTCCCGTTAGCCGCCTCGGTCAACAGGCTCTCATCCTCAAACTCGATCTGAAGGTTATAAATCAGGCCTCGATATGTCCACTTGACGAACTCGGGCACGTACTCAATGTCCAAAATACTAACCAGTAGACGAGCTATCCCGTGAGCTGGTAAAAGCCATGTCCACTCGCTCAGTCTTCCCCACCATAATGCCCAAGCTAGCCACGACCCGAGCATCCTGCATGGGCTTCGAAGGAGCCCCGGAGAAACGCAGCCACGCCTGAGTAAGCGGCTTACCCCGAGGCTCCACCTGCTTCCACTCATGGAACTCGAGGATGCAATCAGTACCTGGCACATTGCACATCCCAAAACTCAGAAGCCTTTGCAAATCCTCTACCGAAGGGAACTCAACCTAGAAACTCTTTTCCGCAAGACTGACGAGCTCCCACTGGAAGTCCCCAGGGACCAATGCCCGGAGCCTCTGCACAATCTGGGTCTTAGAAACCTCTCCTCTGGTCACCTTGACAATCCCAGTGGTAATGCTCTGGATCTCGTTAGGAACCTCCCTCTCATTAGGAGACTCAAAAAACGTGAGTTCAGCACAATACACTCCATACATCATAAGAGATGGTGCCTGATCTCGCAGAAGCGGACAAACCCCCGACTCATGTGCCGGCTGTTGGGGAACATAGTAATTTCAAAAATTTCCTATGCACACGCAGGATCATGGAGATGCATAGCAACGAGAGGGGAGAGTGTTGTCTACATACCCTCGTAGACCGTTCGCAGAAGCGTTATATCAACGCGGTTGATGTAGTCGTACGTCTTCACGTCCGACCGATCCAAGTACCAAAAGCACGACACCTCCGAGTTCTGCACACGTTCGGCTCGGTGACGTCCTCGCCTTCTCGATCCAGCAAGAGGGGCGAAGTAGTAGATGAGTTCCGGCAGCACGACGGCGTGGTGATAGTGTTGGTGAAGAACAATCTCCGCAGGGCTTCGCCTAAGCACTACGAAAACTATGACAGAGGATAAACTAGAGGGGACGGGGTTGCCGACACACGGCTTGGTGCTTCTTGATGTGTCTTGGGTGCTAGCCCTACCCCTCTATTTATATGTTGAGCCTTGGGGTCGAAACTTGGAGTAAAAGCCTCCACAAAGTCGGTTTCACCCGAAAGGCAAGAGTCCTTCTCGGACTCCAGGGCCAGACGCCAGGGTTCCCGGCGTCTGGACCCAGACGCCAGGGACCCTGGCGTCTGGCCCCTGGACTCCGCAAAACTTCCTTTTGCACTTTCCAAAAACCTTGTGGGCTTTCCCCTTTGGCCCAAATAAAGTGTTCTCGTACCCAAACATTTCGGGAAACATCCAGAACCCCTTCCGGTGAATTCCGGAACCCTTCCGGTGACCAAACACTATTATCCCATATATCAAACTTTATCTCCGGACCATTCCGGAGTTCCTCGCCATGTCCGTGATCTCATCCCGGACTCCGAACAACATTCGGTCATCAACATACATAACTCATATAGTACTATATCGTCAACGAACGTTAAGCGTGCGGACCCTACGGGTTCGAGAACTATGTAGACATGACCGAGACACCTCTCTGGTCAATAACCAATAGCGGGACCTGGATGCCCATATTGGCTCCTACATATTCTACGAAGATCTTTATCGGTCAGACCGCATAACAACATACGTTGTTCCCTTTGTCATCGGTATGTTACTTGCCCGAGATTCGATCGTCGGTATCTCAATACCTAGTTCAATCTCGTTACCGGCAAGTCTCTTTACTCGTTCCGTAATACATCATCCCGCAACTAACTCATTAGTTGCAATGCTTGCAAGGCTTATAGTGATGTGCATTACCGAGTGGGCCCAGAGATACCTCTCCGACAATCGGAGTGACAAATCCTAATCTCGAAATACGCCAACCCAACAAGTACCTTTGGAGACACCTGTAGAGCACCTTTATAATCACCCAGTTACGTTGTGACGTTTGGTGGCACACAAAGTGTTCCTCCGGTAAACGGGAGTTGCATAATCTCATAGTCATAGGAACATGTATAAGTCATGAAGAAAGCAATAGCAACAAACTAAACGATCAAGTGCTAAGCTAACGGAATGGGTCAAGTCAATCACATCATTCTCCTAATGATGTGATCCCGTTAATCAAATGACAACTCATGTCTATGGTTAGGAAACTTAACCATCTTTGATCAACGAGCTAGTCAAGTAGAGGCATACTAGTGACACTCTGTTTGTCTATGTATTCACACATGTATTATGTTTCCGGTTAATACAATTCTAGCATGAATAATAAACATTTATCATGAAATAAGGAAATAAATAATAACTTTATTATTGCCTCTAGGGCATATTTCCTTCAGTCTCCCACTTGCACTAGAGTCAATAATCTAGATTACACAGTAATGATTCTAACACCCATGGAGCCTTGGTGCTGATCATGTTTTGCTCGTGGAAGAGGCTTAGTCAACGGGTCTGCAACATTCAGATCCGTATGTATCTTGCAAATTTCTATGTCTCCCACCTGGACTAAATCCCGGATGGAATTGAAGCGTCTCTTGATGTGCTTGGTTCTCTTGTGAAATCTGGATTCCTTCGCCAAGGCAATTGCACCAGTATTGTCACAAAAGATTTTCATTGGACCCGATGCACTAGGTATGACACCTAGATCGGATATGAACTCCTTCATCCAGACTCCTTCATTTGCTGCTTCCGAAGCAGCTATGTACTCCGCTTCACACGTAGATCCCGCCACGACGCTTTGTTTAGAACTGCACCAACTGACAGCTCCACCGTTTAATATAAACACGTATCCGGTTTGCGATTTAGAATCGTCCGGATCAGTGTCAAAGCTTGCGTCAACGTAACCATTTACGATGAGCTCTTTGTCACCTCCATAAACGAGAAACATATCCTTAGTCCTTTTCAGGTATTTCAGGATGTTCTTGACCGCTGTCCAGTGATCCACTCCTGGATTACTTTGGTACCTCCCTGCTAGACTTATAGCAAGGCACACATCAGGTCTGGTACACAGCATTGCATACATGATAGAGCCTATGGCTGAAGCATAGGGAACATCTTTCATCTTCTCTCTATCTTCTGCAGTGGTCGGGCATTGAGTCTTACTCAACTTCACACCTTGTAACACAGGCAAGAACCCTTTCTTTGCTTGATCCATTTTGAACTTTTTCAAAACTTTGTCAAGGTATGTGCTTTGTGAAAGTCCAATTAAGCGTCTTGATCTATCTCTATAGATCTTGATGCCCAATATGTAAGCAGCTTCACCGAGGTCTTTCATAGAAAAACTTTTATTCAAGTATCCCTTTATGCTATCCAGAAATTCTATATCATTTCCAATCAGTAATATGTCATCCACATATAATATCAGAAATGCTAGAGAGCTCCCGCTCACTTTCTTGTAAATACAGGCTTCTCCAAAAGTCTGTATAAAACCAAATGCTTTGATCACACTATCAAAGCGTTTATTCCAACTCCGAGAGGCTTGCACCAGTCCATAAATGGATCGCTGGAGCTTGCACACTTTGTTAGCTCCCTTTGGATCGACAAAACCTTCTGGTTGCATCATATACAACTCTTCTTCCAGAAATCCATTCAGGAATGCAGTTTTGACATCCATTTGCCAAATTTCATAATCATAAAATGCGGCAATTGCTAACATGATTCGGACAGACTTAAGCATCGCTACGGGTGAGAATGTCTCATCGTAGTCAATCCCTTGAACTTGTCGAAAACCTTTTGCAACAAGTCGAGCTTTATAGACAGTAACATTACCGTCAGCGTCAGTCTTCTTCTTGAAGATCCATTTATTCTCAATTGCTTGCCGATCAACGGGCAAGTCAACCAAAGTCCACACTTTGTTCTCATACATGGATCCCATCTCAGATTTCATGGCCTCAAGCCATTTTGCGGAATCTGGGCTCACCATCGCTTCTTCATAGTTCGTAGGTTCGTCATGGTCCAGTAACATAACTTCCAGAACAGGATTACCGTACCACTCTGGTGCGGATCTTACTCTGGTTGACCTACGAGGTTCAGTAACAACTTGATCTAAAGTTTCATGATCATCATCATTAACTTCTTCACTAATTGGTGTAGGTGTCGCAGAAACCGTTTTCTGTGATGAACCACTTTCCAATAAGGGAGCAGGTTCAATTACCTCATCAAGTTCTACTTTCCTCCCACTCACTTCTTTCGAGAGAAACTCCTTCTCTAGAAAAACTCCGAATTTAGCAACAAAAGTCTTGCCTTCGGATCTGTGATAGAAGGTGTACCCAACAGTCTCGTTTGGGTATCATATGAAGACACATTTCTCCGATTTGGGTTCGAGCTTTTTCACATAAGCATCGCAGCCCCAAACTTTCAGAAGCGACAACTTTGGTTTCTTACCAAACCATAGTTCATAAGGCGTCGTCTCAACGGATTTCGATGGTGCCCTATTTAAGGTGAATGCGGCCGTCTCTAAAGCATATCCCCAAAACGATAGCGGTAAATCAGTAAGAGACATCATAGATCGCACCATATCTAGTAAAGTACGATTACGACGTTCGGACACACCATTTCATTGTGGTGTTCCGGGTGGCATGAGTTGTGAAACTATTCCGCATTGTTTCAAATGAAGACCAAACTCATAACTCAAATATTCTCCTCCACGATCAGATCGTAGATACTTTATTTTCTTGTTACGATGATTTTCAACTTCACTCTGAAATTCTTTGAACTTTTCAAATGTTTCAGACTTATGTTTCATTAAGTAGATATACCCATATCTGCTTAAATCATCTGTGAAGGTGAGAAAATAACGATATCCGCCACGAGCCTCAACATTCATTGGACCACATACATCTGTATGTATGATCTCCAACAAATCTGTTGCTCTCTCCATAGTTCCGGAGAACGGCGTTTTAGTCATCTTGCCCATGAGGCACGGTTCGCAAGTACCAAGTGATTCATAATCAAGTGGTTCCAAAAGTCCATCAGTATGGAGTTTCTTCATGCGCTTTACTCCGATATGACCTAAACGGCAGTGCCACAAATAAGTTGCACTATCATTATCAACTCTGCATCTTTTGGCTTCAATATTATGAATATGTGTATCACCACTATCGAGATTTAGCAAAAATAGACCACTCTTCAAGGGTGCATGACCATAAAAGATATTACTCATATAAATAGAACAACCATTATTCTCTGATTTAAATGAATAACCGTCTCGCATCAAACAAGATCCAGATATAATGTTCATGCTCAACGCTGGCACCAAATAACAATTATTTAGGTCTAATACTAATCCCGAAGGTAGATGTAGAGGTAGCGTGCCGACCGCGATCACATCGACTTTGGAACCATTTCCCACGCGCATCGTCACCTCGTCCTTAGCCAATCTTCGCTTAATCCGTAGCCCCTGTTTCGAGTTGCAAATGTTAGCAACAGAACCAGTATCAAATACCCAGGTGCTACTGCGAGCATTAGTAAGGTACACATCAATAACATGTATATCACATATACCTTTGTTCACTTTGCCATCCTTCTTATCCGCCAAATACTTGGGGCAGTTCCGCTTCCAGTGACCAGTCTGCTTGCAGTAGAAGCACTCAGTCTCAGGCTTAGGTCCAGACTTGGGTTTCTTCTCCTGAGCAGCAACTTGTTTGCTGTTCTTCTTGAAGTTCCCCTTCTTCTTCCCTTTGCCCTTTTTCTTGAAACTGGTGGTCTTATTGACCATCAACACTTGATGCTCCTTCTTGATTTCTACCTCCGCGGCTTTTAGCATCGCGAAGAGCTCGGGAATAGTCTTATTCATCCCTTGCATATTATAGTTCATCACGAAGCTTTTGTAGCTTGGTGGCAGTGATTGAAGAACTCTGTCAATGACACTATCAACAGGAAGATTAACTCCCAGTTGAGTCAAGTGATTATGATACCCAGACATTTTGAGTATATGTTCACTGACAGAACTATTCTCCTCCATCTTGCAGCTATAGAACTTATTGGAGACTTCATATCTCTCAATCCGGGCATTTGCTTGAAATATTAACTTCAACTCCTGGAACATCTCATATGCTCCATGACGTTCAAAACGTCGTTGAAGACCCGGTTCTAAGCCGTAAAGCATGGCACACTGAACTATCGAGTAGTCATCAGCTTTGCTCTGCCAGACGTTCATAACATCTGGTGTTGCTCCTGCAGCAGGCTTGGCACTTAGCGGTGCTTCCAGGACGTAATTCTTCTGTGCAGCAATGAGGATAATCCTCAAGTTACGGACCCAGTCCGTGTAATTGCTACCATCATCTTTCAACTTTGCTTTCTCAAGGAACGCATTAAAATTCAACGGAACAACAGCACGGGCCATCTATCTACAATCAACATAGACAAGCAAGATACTATCAGGTACTAAGTTCATGATAAATTTAAGTTCAATTTAATCATATTATTTAAGAACTCCCACTTAGATAGACATCCCTCTAATCCTCTAAGTGATCACGTGATCCATATCAACTAAACCATGTCCGATCATCACGTGAGATGGAGTAGTATCAATGGTGAACATCACTATGTTGATCATATCTACTATATGATTCACGCTCGACCTTTCGGTCTCCGTGTTCCGAGGCCATATCTGTTATATGCTAGGCTCGTCAAGTTTAACCTGAGTATTCCGCGTCTGCAACTGTTTTGCACCAGTTGTATTTGAACGTAGAGCCTATCACACCCGATCATCACGTGGTGTCTCAGCACGAAGAACTTTCGCAATGGTGCATACTCAGGGAGAACACTTATACTTTGATAATTTAGTGAGGGATCTTCTTATAATGCTACCGTCAATCAAAGCAAGATAAGATGCATAAAAGATAAACATCACATGCAATCAATATAAGTGATATGATATGGCCATCATCATCTTGTGCTTGTGATCTCCATCTCCGAAGCACCTTCATGATCACCATCGTCACCGGCGCGACACCTTGATCTCCATCGTAGCATCGTTGTCGTCTCGCCAATCTTATGCTTCCACGACTATCGCTACCGCTTAGTGATAAAGTAAAGCATTACAGGGCGATTGCATTGCATACAATAAAGCGACAACCATATGGCTCCTGCCAGTTGCCGATAACTTGGTTACAAAACATGATCATCTCATACAATAAAATTTAGCATCATGTCTTGACCATATCACATCACAACATGCCCTGCAAAAACAAGTTAGACGTCCTCTACTTTGTTGTTGCAAATTTTACGTGGCTGCTACGGGCTTAGCAAGAACCGTTCTTACCTACGCATCAAAACCACAACGATAGTTTGTCAAGTTGGTGCTGTTTTAACCTTCGCAAGGACCGGGCGTAGCCACACTCGGTTCAACTAAAGTTGGAGAAACTGACACCCGCCAGCCACCTGTGTGCAAAGCACGTCGGTAGAACCAGTCTCGCGTAAGCGTACGCGTAATGTCGGTCCGGGCCGCTTCATCCAACAATACCGCCGAACCAAAGTATGACATGCTGGTAAGCAGTATGACTTATATCGCCCACAACTCACTTGTGTTCTACTCGTGCATATGACATCTACGCATAAAACCTGGCTCGGATGCCACTGTTGGGGAACGTAGTAATTTCAAAAATTTCCTACGCACACGCAAGATCATGGTGATGCATAGCAACGAGAGGGGAGAGTGTTGTCTACGTACCCTCGTAGACCGTTCGCGGAAGCGTTATATCAACGCGGTTGATGTAGTCGTACGTCTTCACGATCCGACCGATCCAAGTACCGAAAGCACGGCACCTCCGAGTTCTGCACACGTTCGGCTCGGTGACGTCCTCGCCTTCTCGATCCAGCAAGAGGGGCGAAGTAGTAGATGAGTTCCGGCAGCACGACGGCGTGGTGACGGTGTTGGTGAAGAACAATCTCCGCAGGGCTTCGCCTAAGCACTACGAAAACTATGACGGAGGATAAACTAGAGGGGACGGGGTTGCCGGCACACGGCTTGGTGTTTCTTGATGTGTCTTGGGTGCTAGCCCTACCCCTCTATTTATATGTTGAGCCTTGGGGTCGAAACTTGGAGTAAAAGCCTCCACAAAGTCGGTTTCACCCGAAAGGCAAGAGTCCTTCTCGGACTCCAGGGCCAGACGCCAGGGTTCCCGGCGTCTGGACCCAGACGCCAGGGACCCTGGCGTCTGGCCCCTGGACTCCGCAAAACTTCCTTTTGCGCTTTCCAAAAACCTTGTGGGCTTTCCCCTTTGGCCCAAATAAAGTGTTCTCGTACCCAAACATTTCGGGAAACATCCGGAACCCCTTCCGGTGAATTCCGGAACCCTTCCGGTGACCAAACACTATTATCCCATATATCAAACTTTATCTCCGGACCATTCCGGAGTTCCTCGTCATGTCCGTGATCTCATCCCGGACTCCGAACAACATTCGGTCATCAACATACATAACTCATATAGTACTATATCGTCAACGAACGTTAAGCGTGCGGACCCTACGGGTTCGAGAACTATGTAGACATGACCGAGACACCTCTCTGGTCAATAACCAATAGCGGGACCTGGATGCCCATATTGGCTCCTACATATTCTACGAAGATCTTTATCGGTCAGACCGCATAACAACATACGTTGTTCCCTTTGTCATCGGTATGTTACTTGCCCGAGATTCGATCGTCGGTATCTCAATACCTAGTTCAATCTCGTTACCGGCAAGTCTCTTTTTAACTCCCAATTAGTTGCAATGCTTGCAAGGCTTATAGTGATGTGCATTACCGAGTGGGCCCAGAGATACCTCTCCGACAATCGGAGTGACAAATCCTAATCTCGAAATACGCCAACCCAACAAGTACCTTTGGAGACACCTGTAGAGCACCTTTATAATCACCAATTTACGTTGTGACGTTTGGTGGCACACAAAGTGTTCCTCCGGTAAACAGGAGTTGCATAATCTCATAGTCATAGGAACATGTATAAGTCATGAAGAAAGCAATAGCAACAAACTAAACGATCAAGTGCTAAGCTAACGGAATGGGTCAAGTCAATCACATCATTCTCCTAATGATGTGATCCCGTTAATCAAATGACAACTCATGTCTATGGTTAGGAAACTTAACCATCTTTGATCAACGAGCTAGTCAAGTAGAGGCATACTAGTGACACTCTGTTTGTCTATGTATTCACACATGTATTATGTTTCCGGTTAATACAATTCTAGCATGAATAATAAACATTTATCATGAAATAAGGAAATAAATAATAACTTTATTATTGCCTCTAGGGCATATTTCCTTCACCGGCTTGCCACAAGTGTCACACAACTCAGCAACACACTCAGCAACAAAATGGCCCTTTGAAAGATCGTGGATGTCGCCTAGAGGGTGGGGGGGTGAATAGGCGCTTTAAAATAATTACGGTTTAGGCTTGAAAAAATGCAGAATAAACCTAGCGGTTAATTTGACAAGCACAAAACCTACAACAACTAGGCTCACCTATGTGCACCAACAACTTATGCTAAGCAAGATAAACAACTAAGTGATAGCAAGATATATGACAAGAAACAATATGGCTATCACAAAGTAAAGTGCATAAGTAAAGGGCTCGGGTAAGAGATAACCGAGGCACGTGGAGACGATGATGTATCATGAAGTTCACACCCTTGCGGATGCTAATCTCCGTTTGGAGCAGTGTGGAGGCACAATGCTCCCCAAGAAGCCACTAGGGCCACCGTAATCTCCTCACGCCCTCGCACAATGCAAGATGCCGTGATTCCACTAAGGGACCCTTGAGGGCGGTCACCGAACCCGTACAAATGGCAACCCTTGGGGGCGGTTACCGAACCCGTACACTTTGGCTACCCTTGGGGGCGGTCACCGGAACCCATCAAATTTCTCGGGGCGATCTCCACAACCTAATTGGAGACCCCGATGCTTTCTCGGAGCTTTACACCACAATGATTGAGATCCGAACACCACAAAGGTTGGGGTTAACTCCCCAACGACACCACGAAGCTTCACCACAATGGAATATGGCTCCGAGGTGACCTCAACCGTCTAGGGCGCCCAAGCATCCAAGAGGAACAAGCTCAAGGGTACCAAGCACCCAAGAGTAATAAGCTTCTCAACTTGTAACTTCCACGTATCACCGTGGAGAACTCAAACCGATGCACCAAATGCAATGGCAAGGGCACACAGAGTGCCCAAGTCCTTCTCTCCCAAATCCCACCGAAGCAATAAATGCTAGGGAGGAAAATAAGAGGAAGATCGAAGAAGAGAACACGAGGAACTCCAAGATCTAGAGCCAAGGGATTCCCCTCACACAGAGGAGAAAGTGATTGGTGGAAATGTGGATCTAGATCTCTTCTCTATTTTCCCTCAAAAACTAGCAAGAATCCACGAAGGGATTGAGAGTTAGCAAGCTCGAAGAAGGTCAACAATGGGGGAAGAACACGAGCTCAAAGTATAAGGTTCATTGGGGAAGAAGACCCCCTTTTATAGGAGGGGAAAAATCCAACTGTTATGTGCTCAGCCCGCACACGAGCAGTACTACTGCTCAGGCAGAAGAAACAGGGAAAAGGAGCAACAAAACATGAACCTTGGGGCGGTAGTACCGCATATAAGCTGTACTACCGGTCACCCCTGTGGTACTACCGCTGGAGGAGCAGAACACGGGGCCAAAAGAGGCAGGCGGAGCAGAGTATGGCGGCAGTGAAGCAGAAATGGTACTACCGCCCGACCAAAGCGGTACTACCGCTTAGGCGGTACTACCGTGCCTTACTGTCGTGCAACTACTGCTAAACCTGACACGAAAAGAGCAGGACCCAAAATTGAGGCGGTAGAAGAGCGGCACTGCAGCGGTACTACGGGTGAGAGCTCCAAGCGGTACTACCGCTTGGGCTCGCGGTACTACCGCTGGGACCAGACAAAAACCACACTCAAGAAAACAAGAACTGCCATAACTTCTACATATGAGCTCCGAATTGAGCAAACTCAAGCTTGTCGGAAACAAGACGACCTTCAACAAAGAAGAAGTGAGACCTTCAATAGAGAAGTAAGAAGAGGCAGGGGAGGTATGCCTAACAAATGGAGGAGTGAGACCTTCAACAGAGAAGAACGAGCATAACCTCCAACATTGAAAACATCCTAGAAGATGCATGTGAACTCCGTTTTTGATGAACTCGAGCTTGTCATCAAGATGACCATAAGCTCTAAGAATCACAACGAGAACCAAACAAGAACCAAGAAAGATGATGCAAGGATGCAATGTTTGAGCTCTCAACAAACGATATGATCAAGCTACTCATCGAGAGCCCCCCCTTGATAGTACGACAATCGATCCTATTGAAGGAAATATGCCCTAGAGGCAATAATAAAGTTATTATTTATTTCCTTATATCATGATAAATGTTTATTATTCATGCTATAATTGTATTAATCGGAAACATAATACATGTGTGAATACAGACACACAGAGTGTCACTAGTAAGCCTCTACTTGACTAGCTCGTTGATTGAAGATGGTTATGTTTCCTAATCATAGACATGAGTTGTTATTTGATTAACGGGATCATATCATTAGGAGAATGATGTGATTGACTTGACCCATTCCGTTAGCTTAGCACTTGTTTGTTTAGTTTATTGCTATTACTTTCTTCATAACTTATACATGTTCCTATGACTATGAGATTATGCAACTCCCGTTTACCGGAGGAACACTTTGTGTGCTACCAAACGCCACAACATAACTGGGTGATTATAAAGGTGCTCTATAGGTGTCTCCAAAGGTACTTGTTGGGTTGGCGTATTTCAAGATTAGGATTTGTCACTCCGATTGTCGGAGAGGTATCTATGGGCCCTCTTGGTAATGCACATCACTTAAAGCCTTGCAAGCATTGCAACTAATGCGTTAGTTGCGGAATGATGTATTACGGAACGAGTAAAGAGACTTGCCGGCAACGAGATTGAACTAGGTATGAAGATACCGACGATCGAATCTCGGGCAAGTAACATACCGATGACAAAGGGAACAACGCATGTTGTTATGCGGTTTGACCGATAAAGATCTTCGTAGAATATGTGGGAGCCAATATGAGCATCCAGGTTCCGCTATTGGTTATTGAACGGAGACATGTCTCGGTCATGTCTACATAGTTCTTGAACCCGTAGGGTCCGCACGCTTAACGTTTCGATGCGGGTTATAATATGAGTTTATGAGTTTTGATGTACCGAAGGTTGTTCGGAGTCCCGGATGTGATCACGGACATGACGAGGAGTCTCGAAATGGTCGAGACATGAAGATTGATATATTGGACGACTATATTCGGACACCGGAATGGTTCTGGGGGTTATTGGATATGTATCCGGTTTGCGACTTAGAGTCATCCGGATCAGTGTCAAAGCTTGCATCGACGTAACCATTTACGACAAGCTCTTTGTTACCTCCATAAACGAGAAACATATCCTTAGTCCTTTTCAGGTATTTCAGGATGTTCTTGACCGCTGTCCAGTGATCCACTCCTGGATTACTTTGGTACCTCCCTGCTAAACTTATATCAAGGCACACATCAGGTCTGGTACACAACATTGCATACATGATAGAACCTATGGCTGAGGCATAGGGAGTGACTTTCATTTTCTCTTTATCTTCTGCAGTGGTCAAGCATTGAGTCTGACTCAACTTCACACCTTGTAACGCAGGCAAGAACCTTTTCTTTGACTGATCCATTTTGAACTTCTTTAAAACTTTATCAAGGTATCTGCTTTGTGAAAGTCTAATTAAGCATCTTGATCTATCTCTATAGATCTTGATGCCTAATATATAAACAGCCTCACCGAGGTCTTTCATTGAAAAATTCTTATTCAAGTATCATTTTATGCTATCTAGAAATTCTGTATTATTTCCAATCAACAATATGTCATCCATATATAATATTAGAAATGCTAAATAGCTCCCACTCACTTTCTTGTAAATATAGGCTTCTCCAAAAGTCTGTATAAAACCATATGCTTTGATCACACTATCAAAGTGTATATTCCAACTCCGAGATGCTTGCACCAGTCCATAAATGGATTGCTGGAGCTTGCACAATTTGTTAGCACCTTTTGGATTGACAAAACCTTCTAGTTGCATCATATACAACTCTTCTTTAAGATACCCATTAAGGAATGCAGTTTTGACATCCGTTTGCCAAATTTCATAATCATAAAATGCGGCAATTGCTAACATGATTCAGACAGACTAAAGCATCGCTACGGGTGAGAAGTTCTCATCGTAGTCAACTCCTTGAACTTGTTGAAAACCTTTCGCAACAAGTCGAGCTTTGTAGACAGTAACATTACCGTTAGCGTCAGTCTTCTTCTTGAAGATGCATTTATTCTCTATGGCTTGCCGATCATCGGACAAGTCAACCAAAGTCCACACTTTGTTCTCATACATTGATCCCACCTCAAGCCATTTCGTAGAATCTGGGCTCATCATCGCTTCCTCATAGTTCATAGGTTCGTCATGGTCTAGTAACATGACTTCCAGAATAGGGTTACCATACCACTCTGGTGCGGAACATACTCTGGTTGACCTACGAGGTTCGGTAGTAACTTGATCTTAAGTTTCATGATCATCATCATTAACTTCCTCAATAATTGGTGTAGGCATCACTGGAACTGATTTCTGCGATGAACTACTTTCCAATTCAGGAGAAGTTATAATTACCTCATCAAGTTCTACTTTCCTCCCACTCACTTCTTTCGAGAGAAACTCCTTCTCTAGAAAGGATCCATTCTTAGCAACGGATATCTTGCCTTCGGATCTGTGATAGAAGGTGTACCCAACAGTCTCCTTTGGGTATCCTATGAAGATACATTTCTCCGATTTGGGATCAAGCTTATCATGTCGAAGCTTTTTCACATAAGCCTCACAGCTCCAAACTTTAAGAAACGACAGCTTAGGTTTCTTGCCAAACCACAGTTCATATGGCGTCGTCTCAACGGATTTAGATGGTGCCCTATTTAACGTGAATGCAACTGTCTCTAATGCATAACCCCAAAACGATAGTGGTAAATCGGTAAGAGACATCATAGATCGCACCATATCTAATAAAGTATGGTTACGACGTACAGACTCACCATTACGTTGTGGTGTTCCAGGTGGCGTGAGTTGTGAAACTATTCCACATTGTTTCAAATGAAGACCAAACTCATAACTCAAATATTCACCTCCATGATCAGATCGTAGAAACTTTATTTTCTTTTTACGATGATTTTCCACTTCACTCTGAAATTCTTTGAACTTTTCAAATGTTTCAGACTTATGTTTCATTAAGTAGATATACCCATATCTGCTCAAATCATCTGTGAAGGTAAGAAAATAACGATACCCGCCGCGAACGCTCAACACTCATTGGACCGCATACATCAGTATGTATTATTTCCAATAAGTCAGTGGCTCGCTCCATTGTTCTGGAGAACGAAGTCTTATTCATCTTGCCCATGAGGCATGGTTCGCAAGTATCAAGTGATTCATAATCAAGTGATTCCAAAAGCCCATCAGCATGGAGTTTCTTCATGCGCTTTACACCAATATGACCTAAATAGCAGTGCCACAAATAAGTTGCACTATCATTATTAACTTTGCATCTTTTGGTTTCAATATTATGAATATGTGTATCACTACGATCGAGATTCAACAAAAATAGACCACTCATCAAGGGTGCATGACCATAAAAGATATTACTCATATAAATAGAACAACCATTATTCTCCGGTTTAAATTAATAATCCTCTCGCATCAAACAAGATCTAGATATAATGTTCATGCTCAACGCTGACAACAAATAACAATTATTCATGTCTAAAACTAATCCCGACGGTAGATGTAGAGGTAGCGTGCCGACGGCGATCACATCAACCTTGGACCCATTTTTGACGCGCATCGTCACCTCGTCCTTAGCCAATCTTCATTTAATCCGTAGCCCCTATTTTGGGTTACAAATATGAGAAACAGAACCAGTATCAAATACCCAGGCGCTACTACGAGCATTAGTAATGTACACATCAATAACATCTATATCAAATATACCTTTCACTTTGCCATCCTTCTTATCCGCCAAATACTTGGGGCAGTTCCGCTTCCAGTGACCAGTCTGCTTGCAGTAGAAGCACTCAGTTTCAGGCTTAGGTCCAGACTTGGGCTTCTTCCCGGGAGCAGCAACTTTCTTGCTATTCTTCTTGAAGTTCCCCATCTTCCCTTTACCCTTTTTCTTGAAACTAGTGGTCTTGTTAACCATCAACACTTGATGCTCCTTCTTTATTTCTACCTCCACAGCCTTAAGCATCGCGAAGAGCTCGGGAATTGTCTTTTCCATCCCTTGCATGTTATAGTTCATCACGAAGCCTTTATAGCAAGGTGGTAGTGATTGAAGAACTCTGTCAGTGACACTATCATCAGGAAGATTAACTCCCAGTTGAGTCAAGTGGTTATGGTACCCAGACATTCTGAGTATGTGTTCATGACATAACTATTCTCCTCCATCTTGCAGCTATAGAACTTGTTGGAGACTTCATATCTCTCAATTTGGGCATTTTATTGAAATATTAACTTCAACTCCTGGAACATCTCATATGCTCCATGACATTTAAAACGTCTTTGAAGTCCCGATTCTAAGCCGTAAAGCATGGCACACTGAACTATCGAGTAGTCATCAACTTTAGTCTGCTAGACATTCATAACGTCCGGAGTTGCTCCTGCAGCGGGCCTTGCACCTAGCGATGCTTCCAGGACGTAATTCTTCTGTGCATCAATGAGGATAATCCTCAAGTTACTGACCCAGTCCGTGTAGTTTCTACCATCATCTTTCAACTTAGCTTTCTCTAGGAACGCATTAAAATTCAAGGGAACGGTAGCACGGGCCATTGATCTACAACATCACAGATATGCAAAAACTATCATGACTAAGTTCATGATAAATTAAAGTTCAATTAATCATATTACTTAAGAACTCACACTTAGATAGACATCCCTCTAGTCATCTAAATGATCATGTGATCCATATCAACTAAACCATGTCCGATCATCACGTGAGATAGAGTAGTTTTCAATGGTGAACATCTATATGTTGATCATATCTACTATATGATTCACGTTCGACCTTTCGGTCTCAATGTTCCGAGGCCATATCTGCATATGCTAGGCTCGTCAAGTTTAACCCGAGTATTCTGCATGTGCAAAATTGGCTTGCACCCCTTGTATGTGAACGTAGAGCCTATCACACCCGATCATCACATGGTGTCTCGGCATGACGAACTGTAGCAATGGTGCATACTCAGGAAGAACACTTATACCTTGAAATTTTAGTGAGGGATTATCTTATAATGCTACTGCTACCTCTTGAGCACTACGTTGGTTTCCCTTGAAGAGGAAAGGGTGATGCAGCAAAGTAGCGTAAGTATTTCCCTCAGTTTTTGAGAACCAAGGTACCAATCCAGTAGGAGGCTACGCGTGAGTCCCTCGCACCTACACAAAACAAATAAATCCTCGCAACCAACGCGATAAGGGGTTGTCAATCCCTACACGGTCACTTACGAGAGTGAGATCTGATAGATATGGTAAGATAATATTTTTGGTATTTTTATGATAAAGATGCAAAGTAAAATAAAAGCAAAGGAAATAACTAAGTGTTGGAAGATTAATATGATCAAGATAGACCCGGGGGCCATAGGTTTCACTAGTGGCTTCTCTCGAGAGCATAAGTATTTTATGGTGGGTGAACAAATTACTGTTGAGCAATTGACAGAATTGACCATAGTTATGAGAATGTCTAGGTATGATCATGTATATAGGCATCACGTCCAAGACAAGTAGACCGACTCCTGCCTGCATCTACTACTATTACTCCACACATCGACCGCTATCCAGCATGCATCTAGAGTATTAAGTTCAAGAGAACAAAGTAACGCTTTAAGCAAGATGACATGATGTAGAGGGATAAATTCATGCAATATGATAAAAAACCCCATCTTGTTATCCTCTATGGCAACAATACAATACGTGCCTTGCTGCCCCTACTGTCACTGGGAAAGGACACCGCAAGATTGAACCGAAAGCTAAGCACTTCTCCCATTGCAAGAAAGATCAATCTAGTAGGCCAAACCAAACTGATAATTCGAAGAGACTTGCAAAGATAACCAATCATACATAAAATTATTAAGAGAAGATTCAAATATTGTTCATAGATAAACTTGATCATAAACCCACAATTCATCGGTCTCAACAAACACACCGCAAAAGAAGATTACATCGAATAAATCTCCACAAGAGAGGGGGAGAACTTTGTACTGAGACCCAAAAAGAGAGAAGAAGCCATCTAGCTAATAACTATGGACCTGAAGGTCTGAGGTAAACTACTCACACTTCATCGGAGAGGCTATGGTGTTGATGTAGAAGCCCTCTCTGATCGATGCCCCCTCCGGCGGAGCTCTGGAACAGGCCCCAAGATGGGATCTCGTGGATACAGAAAGTTACGACGGTGGAATTAGGGTTTTGGCTTCGTATTTGATCGTTTGGGGGTACGTAGGTATATATAGGAGGAAGGAGTACGTCGGTGGAGCAACAGGGGGCCCACGAGGGTGGAGGCGCGCCTAGGGGGTAGGCGCGCCCCTACCTCGTGGCTTCCCTGTTGGTTGCTTGACGTAGGGTCCAAGTCTCCTGGATCTTGTTCGTTCCAAAAATAATGTTCCCGATGGTTTCATTCTGTTTGGACTCCGTTTGATATTCCTTTTCTTTGAAACCCTAAAATAGGCAAAAACAACAATTCTGGGCTGGGCCTCCGGTTAATAGGTTAGTCCCAAAAATAATATAAAACTGAAAAATAAAGCCCAATAATGTCCAAAACAGAAGATAATATAGCATGGAGCAATCAAAAATTATAGATACGTTGGAGAAGTATCAAGCATCCCCAAGCTTAATTCCTGCTCGTCCTTGAGTAGGTAAATGATAAAAATAGAATTTTTGATGTGGAATGCTACTTGGCATAATTTCAATGTAAGTCTTCTTAATTGTGGCATGAATATTCAGATCCGAAAGATTCAAGACAAAAGTTTAATATTGACATAGAAATAATAATACTTCAAGCATACTAACTAAGCAATTATGTCTTCTCAAAATAACATGGCCAAAGAAAGTTATCCCTACAAAATCATATAGTCTGGCTATGCTCTATCTTCACCACACAAAGTATTTAAATCATGCACAACCCCGATGACGAGCCAAGCAATTGTTTCATACTTTTGACATTCTCAAACTTTTTCAAGCTTTACACAATACATGAGCGTGAGCCATGGACATAACACTTTAGGTGGAATAGGATGGTGGTTGTGGAGGAGACAAAGGGAGAAGATAGTCTCACATCAACTAGGCGTATCAACAGGCTATGGAGATGCCTATCAATAGATATCAATGTGAGTGAGTAGGGATTGCGATGCAACGGATGCACTAGAGCTATAAGTGTATGAAAGCTCAAAAAGAAACTAAGTGGGTGTGCATCCAACTTGCTTGCTCACGAAGACCTAGGGCATTTTGAGGAAGCCCATCATTGGAATATACAAGCCAAGTTCTATAATGAAAAATTCCCACTAGTATATGAAAGTGATGACATAGGAGACTCTCTATCATGAAGATCATGGTGCTACTTTGAAGCACAAGTGTGGTAAAAGGATAGTAGCATTGCCCCTTCTCTCTTTTTCTCTCATTTTTTATTTGGGCCTTTTCTCTTCTTTTTTTATGGCCTCTTTTATTTTTTATTTTTTATTTGTTTTTTGTCCAGAGTCTCATCCCGACTTGTGGGGGAATCATAGTCTCCATCATCCTTTCCTCACTTGGGACAATGCTCTAATAATGATGATCATCACACTTTTATTTTCTTACAACTCAAGAATTACAACTCGATACTTAGAACAAAATATGATTCTATGTGAATGCCTCTGGCGGTGTACCAGGATATGCAATGACTCATGAGCGACATGTATGAAAGAATTATGAACGACGTCTTTGCCACAAATACAATGTCAACTACATGATCATGCAAAGTAATATGACAATGATGAAGTGTGTCATAATAAACGGAGCGGTGGAAAGTTGCATGGCAATATATCTCGGAATGGCTATGGAAATGCCATAATAGGTAGGTATGGTGGCTGTTTTGAGGAAGGTATATGGTGGGTGTATGATACCGGCGAAAGGTGCGCGATATTAGAGAGGCTAGCAATGGTGTAAGGGTGAGAGTACGTATAATCCATGGACTCAACATTAGTCATAAAGAACTCACATACTTATTGCAAAAATCTATTAGTTATCGAAGCAAAGTATTACACGCATGCTCCTAGGGGGATAGATTGGTAGGAAAAGACCATCGCTCATCCACGGCCGCCACTCATAAGGAAGACGATCAATAAATAAATCATGCTCCGACTTCATCACATAACGGTTCACCATACGTGCATGCTACGGGAATCAAAAACTTCAACACAAGCATTTCTCAAATTCACAAATACTCAACTAGCACAACTCTAATATCACCATCTCCATATCTCAAAACAATTGTCAAGTTTCAAACTTCTCTTAGTATTCAACACACTCATAAGAAAGTTTTACTAATCTTGTATACCTAGCATATTAGGATTATTTAAGCAAATTACCATGCTAATTAAGACTCTCAAAATAATCTAAGTGAAGCATGAGAGATCAGTAGTTTCTATAAAATAAATCCACCGACGTGCTCTAAAAGATATAAGTGAAGCACTAGAGCAAAAACTATATAACTCAAAAGATATAAGTGAAGCACATAGAGTATTCTAATAATTTCCGAATCATGTGTGTCTCTCTCAAAAGGTGTGTACAGCAAAGATGATTGTGTAAAACTAACAAATAAGACTCAAATCATACAAGACGCTCCAAGCAAAACACATATCATGTGGTGAATAAAAATATAGCTCCAAGTAAAGTTACCGATAGAAGTTGACGAAAGAGGGGATGCCTTCCAGGGCATCCCCAAGCTTTGGCTTTTAGGTTTCCTTAGATTATCTTGGGGGTTCCATGGGCATCCCCAATCTTAGTCTCTTGCCACTCCTTGTTCCATAATCCATCAAATCTTTACCCAAAACTTGAAAACTTCACAACACAAAACTTAAAGTATAAAATCTCGTGAGCTCCGTTAGCGAAAGAAAACAAAACACCACTTCAAGGTACTGTAATGAACTCATTATTTATTTATATTGGTGTTAAACTTACTGTATTACAACTTCTATATGGTTTATAAACTATTTTAATAGCCATAGATTCATCAAAATAAGCAAACAACACACGAAAAACAGAATCTGTCAAAAACAGAACAGTCTGTAGTAATCTGTAACTAGCGCAAGATCTGGAACCCCAAAAATTATAAAATAAATTGCTGGACGTGAGGAATTTATCTATTAATTATCTGAAAAAATAATTAACTAAATAGCACTTTCCAAATAAAAATGGAAGCAGTTCTTGTGAGCGCTAAAGTTTCTGTTTTTTAAAGCAAGATTAACAAGACTTTCCCCAAGTCTTCCCAACGGTTCTACTTGGCACAAACACTAATTAAACACAAAATACACAACCAAAACAGAGTCTAGATAAATTATTTATTACTAAACAGGAGCAAAAAGCAAGGAATAAAAATAAAATTGGTTTGCCTCCCAACAAGAGCTATCGTTTAACGCCCCTAGCTAGGCATAAAAAGCAAGGATAGATCTAGGTATTGACATCTTTGGTAGGCAATCCATAAGTGTCTCTCATAATAGATTCAGAAGGTAATTTAATTTTCTTTCTAGGAAAGTGTTCCATGCCTTTCCTTAACGGAAATTGGAATCTAATATTTCCTTCCTTCATATCAATAATTGCACCAATCGTTCTAAGGAAAGGTCTACCAAGAATAATAGGACATGAAGGATTGCAATCTATGTCAAGAAAAATAAAATCTACGGGCACATAATTCCTATTTGCAACAATAAGAACATCATTAATTCTTCCCATAGGTTTCTTAACAGTGGAATCCGCAAGGTGCAAGTTTAGAGAGCAATCATCAAAATCATGGAAACCTAGCAAATCACATGAAGTCCTTGGAATCGTGGAAACACTAGCACCCAAATCACACAAAGCATAGCATTCATGATCTTTAATTTTAATTTTAATAGTTGGTTCCCACTCATCATAAAGTTTTCTAGGGATAGAAACTTCCAACTAAAGTTTTTCTTTATAAGATTGCATCAAAACATCAACAATATGTTTAGTGAAAGCTTTAGTTTGACTATAAGCATGAGGAGAATTTAGCACGGATTGCAACAAGGAAATACAATCTATCAAAGAGCATCTATCATAATTAAATTCCTTGAAATCCAAAATAGTAGGTTCATTAACATCTAGAGTTTTGATCTCTTCAATCCCAGTTTTAACAAATTTAGCATCAAGATCTAAAAACTCCGAATTTTTGGAACGCCTTCTAGGTAAAGGTGGATCATTCCCATAATTATCAAGATTCATATTGCAAAACAAAGATTTAATAGGGGACACATCAGTAACTTTCAGATCTTCATCTTTATTATCATGGAAACTAGAAGAACACACTCTTATAAAGGAATCTTTCTTAGCACGCATCCTAGCGGTTCTTTATTTGCAGTCATCAATGGAAATTCTCATGGCTTTGAGAGACTCATTGATATCATGCTTAAGTGGAATAGATCTAAGTTTCAAAGAATCAACATCAAGAGAAATTCTATCCTTGAGCCATCGTGACAAGCAAGCAATCCAACACACAAGCAAATGAGGAACGGGCAAAAAAGGCAAATGGAGAAAGAGAGGGAGGATAGAGAGAGAGAGGGCGAATAAAACGACAAGGGTGAAGTGGGGGAGAGGAAAACGAGAGGCAAATGGAAAATAATGTAATGCGGGAGATAAGGGTTTGTGATGGGTACTTGGTATGTTGACTATTGCGTAGACCTCCCCGGCAACGGCACCAGAAATCCTTCTTGCTACCTCTTGAGCACTGCGTTGGTTTTCCCTTGAAGAGGAAATGGTGATGCAGCAAAGTAGCGTAAGTTTTTCCCCCAGTTTTTGAGAACCAAGGTATCAATCCAGTAGGAGGCTACGCGCGAGTCCCTCGCACCTACACAAAACAAATAAATCCTCACAACCAACGCGATAAGGGGTTGTCAATCCCTACACGGTCACTTACGAGAGTGAGATCTGATAGATATGATAAGATAATATTTTTGGTATTTTTATGATAAAGATGCAAAGTAAAATAAAAGCAAAGGAAATAACTAAGTGTTGGAAGATTAATATGATGAAGATAGACCCGGGGGCCATATGTTTCACTAGTGGCTTCTCTCGAGAGCGTAAATATTTTACGGTGGGTGAACAAATTACTGTTGAGCAATTGACAGAATTGAGCATAGTTATGAGAATATCCAGGTATGATCATGTATATAGGCATCACGTCCAAGACAAGTAGACCGACTCCCGCCTGCATCTACTACTATTACTCCACACATCGACCGCTATCCAGCATGCATCTAGAGTATTAAGTTCAAGAGAACAGAGTAACGCTTTAAGCAAGATGACATGATGTAGAGGGATAAATTCATGCAATATGATTAAAAAAACCATCTTGTTATCCTCGATGGCAACAATACAATACATACCTTGCTGCCCCTACTGTCACTGGGAAAGGACACCGCAAGATTGAACCCGAAGTTAAGCACTTCTCCCATTGCAAGAAAGATCAATCTAGTAGGCCAAACCAAACTGATAATTCGAAGAGACTTGCAAAGATAACCATTCATACATAAAAGAATTCAGAGAAGATTCAAATATTGTTCATAGATAAACTTGATCATAAACCCACAATTCATCGGTCTCAACAAACACACCACAAAAGAAGATTACATCAAATAGATCTCCACAAGAGATGGGAGAACTTTGTATTGAGTCCAAAAAGAGAGAAGAAGCCATCTAGCTAATAACTATGGACCTGAAGTTCTGAGGTAAACTACTCACACTTCATCAGAGAGGCTATGGTGTTGATGTAGAAGCCCTCCGTGATTGATGCCCCCTCCGGCGGAGCTCTGGAACAGGCCTCGAGATGGGATCTCATGGATACAGAAAGTTACGGCGGTGGAATTATGGTTTTGGCTCCATATTTGATCGTCTAGGGGTACGTAGGTATATATAGGAGGAAGGAGTACATCGGTGGAGCAACAGGGGGCCCACGAGGGTGGAGGGCACGCCGGGGGGGTTGGCGCGCCCCTACCTCGTGGCTTCCCTGTTGGTTGCTTGACGTAGGGTCCAAGTCTCTTGGATCTTGTTCATTCCAAAAATCACATTCCCAAAGGTTTCATTCCATTTTGACTCAGTTTGATATTCCTTGTCTTCGAAACCCTAAAATAGGCAAAAAACATAAATTCTGGGCTGGGCCTCCGGTTAATAGGTTAGTCCCAAAAATAATATAAAACTGAATAATAAAGCCCAATAATGTCCAAAATAGAAGATAATATTTCATGGAGCAATCAAAAATTATAGATACATTGGAGACGTATTAGCTACCGCCGTACTAAGCAAAATAAGATGCATAAAAGATAAACATCACATGCAACCAAAATATGTGACATGATATGGCCATCATCATCTTGTGCCTTTGATCTCCATCTCCAAAGCACCGTCATGATCTTCACCGTCACCGGCTTGACACCTTGATCTCCATCGTAGCATCGTTGTCGTCTCGCCAACTGTTGCTTCTATGACTATCGCTACCGCTTAGTGATAAAGTAAAGCAATTACATGGCGATTGCATTTCATACAATAAAGCGACAACCATAAGGCTCCTGCCAGTTGCCGATAACTTCTACAAACCATGATCATCTCATACAAAAATTTATATCTCATCACGTCTTAACCATATCACATCACAACATGCCCTCCAAAAACAAGTTAGACGTCCTCTACTTTGTTGTTGCAAGTTTTACTGTAACACCCATGATGCGGCTATATCTCCCAGGTGTCGGAGCACGACTTAGAGGCATAACCGCATAGTAGGCATGTCACAAGAGGGGTAAACTTTACACATCATATGTACTGAATAAGAAAGGGATAAAGAGTTGGCTTACAATCGCCACTTCACACAATACATAAATATAACATTACATCATCCAGAATACAATCAAGGTCTGACTATGGAACCAAATAAAGAAAGACAACCCCAAATGCTAGATCCCCGATCATCCCAACTGGGCTCCACTATTGATCAATAGGAAATGAAACAACACAACGAACAAGATCTTCATCGAGCTCCCACTTGAGCTCAGTTGCGTCATCTACACTGGTATCATCGGCACCTGCAACTGTTTGGAAGTATGTGTGAGCCACGAGGACTCAACAATCTCAGACCCGCGAGATCAAGACTATTTAAGCTTATGGGTAGGAAAGGGTAGTGAGGTGGAGCTGCAGCAATCACTAAGCATATATGGTGGCTAACATACGCAAATAAGAGCGAGAAGAGAAGCAAAGCAACGGTCGTGAACTAGAAGTGATCAATAAGTGATCCTGAATCTACTTACGTTCAAGCATAACACAAGAACCGTGTTCAGTTCCCGGACCCTGCCAAGAAGAGACCATCACTTCCACACACGCGGTTGATGCATTTTAATTAAGTTAGGTGTCAAGTTCTCTACAACCGGACATTAACAAATTCCCATCTGCCCATAACCACGGGCACGGTTTTCGAAAGTTCAAACCCTGCAGGGGTATCCCAACTTAGCCCATCACAAGCTCTCACAGTCAACGAAGGATATTCCTTCTCCTAGGAAGACCTGATCAGACTCGGAATCCCGGTTACAAGACATTTCGACAATGGTAAAACAAGACTAGCAAAGCCACCCGAATGTGCCGACAAATCCCAATAGGAGCTACACATATCTCATTCTCAGGGCACACCGGATGGGCAAGACATCGGGTTGGCATAAACCCTGGTTGCCCAGGGGGCGCCGGACATCGCCCAGTTTGGACCAACACTTAGAGAAGCACTGGCCCGGGGGGTGTTAAAATAAAGATGACCCTCGGGAGTGCGACTCCCAAGGGAAAAATAGGTGGTGGTGAGGCAAATGGTAAAACCAAGGTAGGGCCTTGCTTGAGGAGTTTTATTCAAAGCGAACTGCCAATGGGTCCCCATAACACCCAACCATGTAAGGAATGCAAAATCAAGGAACATACACTGGTATGACGGAAACTAGGGCGGCAAGAGTGGAACAAAACACCAGGCATAAGGCCGAGCCTTCCACCCTTTACCAACTATATGGATGCATTAATTAATATAAGAGATAGTGTGATATCCCAACAATAACCATGTTCCAACATGGAACAAACTTCAACTTCACCTGCAACTAGCAATGCTATAAGAAGGGCTGAGCAAAGAGGTAACATAGCCAAACAACGGTTTGCTAGGAAAGGTGGGTTAGAGGCTTGACATGGCAATATGGGAGGCATGATATAGCAAGTGGTAGGTATCGCGTCATAGCAATAGAGCGAGAAACTAGCAAGCAAAGATAGAAGTGATTTCGAGGGTATGATCATCTTGCCTGAGATCCCGCAAGGAAGAAGAACGAGTCCATGAAGAAGACAAGCGGACAAAGTCGAACGAATCTTCACAAATGCGATGTTATCAAAAGCAACACCGAAAAGAAGCACACACCATAGTAAACAACCATCACATAAGCATGGCATGATGCACAACCAACTATGATGCATGTCCGGTTTAATGAGGCATGGCATGGCAAAGTGCACAAACAATACTACAAGTTAAGTGGAACTTAATATGCAACGAGTTGCATATTGCCGGACACCATATTTGATTATTTAGTTCGATCTTGTTTATGTATGCAACAATATTAAATGTTCTTAAACATGGCAAGGTTTGGAGCAAATGAAAACTACCTATCTAGGCAAGTTTAAATGAGGCCGGAACAACAAACAACAAGTCTGGAAACTCCTCATGAGCATATTTTTGGATTAGGTACTGTTCTGCCCTAAACCATATTTTAGAGTTGTTAAACATGCAAAGTAAGGTCACCAAGTTAAAATAGGCATTTTTCTACCCCATTTACATATAAAGTTTGTTAAGTTTGGAGCTACGGTTATTTAGTTATGAATTAAAACATTTTAGCATGGCAATATGGCAAATTTAAACAAACATCATTTTAAACATTTTAAACATGCATGAAAGTTGGATATTGTGAAACTAGATGAAATTCTTGTCATGTTTCATATATAACATATTTTAATCCGATGCATGGTTAATTAGATATTAAATGCATGAATGCTGAGGGTTTTTCTGTAAAACAGGTTACTCTGGAAAAAAATAGGAAATTCGCTGGACTGAAAAAAAACACAGTCGGGCTGAAACTATAGTCAGGCCACCAGGAACAGGCGGTGGGGGGGGGACGCAGCTCACCATGGGCCTTGGCCCGGTTCAGCGTAGGAGGCCCAGGCGGTGGACGAAGCAGGGGGCGCGGTCAACGGGATCGAGCGATTCCAGGCGCGGGGGGATTTGGCATCGGTCAGCGCAGGGGGAACGACAGCGCTCTCTCAAACCGGACGAAGCAGAGGTGAGGCTCTCACCGGGAAGAAACAGGATGGCGGCAGCGGGCGTGCAGGGAAGGCCGGCGAGGACCGGTCTCCGGTGGAGCCGCGAGGGACTTGGGCACGACGCGAGGCACGGAGCGGTCAACGCGAGGAGCTTGGGAGGAGCGGTTGCTGCGGGAAGTGATGATGGGCGCCGGTGCAGGCGAGGGCGGAGCTTGGCGCGACGGCAGCGACCGGATCGAGGCGGAGGGAGTCAGACCCGGAGCGAAGTAGGCGACGCGAACCCACTGGAGAGATGATGTCCATGGCAGGCTTCCTGCGTTGAGAGACAGAGAGCAATGCATAAGGAAGGGAGAGAGAAACGACAGAGAAGAAGGAGAAAGAGAGAAAGGAAGGAGGCAGAGGAGCTGTGACATGGTCCAGTCTGGCTCCGGCGGCTGGCCACGGTGGCGTTTGGCGACGGGAGGCTAGGGCTTGGTGCCGCGAGCGGATGAAAGGAGCGGGCGCTGGGGTACGCTGCTGCTGCTGGACAGTTCGGAGGAGCACGGGCGGCGCGACGATGAAGATGGAGGGCGACGAGGTTGAGTGGACGCGCGCACGGGAGGAGAGGAGGAGGGCGACGACGATGTTGTTCTCGCCGGCGACGGCGAGCTTCGGCCCGATGAGGCAAATGGGGTCGTGGCAACGGGAGGCTACAAGAGACTGCGAGGATGGTGGGTGTCGGGCAGAGGAGGAAGAGGCGAGGCCTTGGCACGGGCGCGCTGGACCGCGGGCGCAAGGAAGCTTCAGATTGGGATCTCCTCTCCCAATCAAATTTGGAGGAGGAGGCACCGGCGAGGTGGATCGAGTGCTCGGGGTCGGGGAGAAGGAGCTCGTGCTCCCATTGGTGGGTGGAGGAAAATGAGGAGAAGGGGATCCCAAGGTGGATCGAGACCGGGCGGTTGCGGCGATGGGGACAAACCTCCTAGAAATTAGGGTTGGGTTGATTTGGTAGGAGGTGGCCTTATATATAGCAAGTGTATTTTGGATAGGGCATTTGGTCCATCCAATCTTAATCGGACGTTCCTGGATAAATAGGCTAGGGGGGTCCAAACAAGAAAACAAGGATGTTTTAGGGATGTTAGGAGATGATCTGAATGCAACTGTGATGACTGAGCGGTTCGGGTTCGGGACAACTTTCGGACGCGCGCGAGGGGTTCGATGCAGTGTGCAAAGGAGGGGTCAGGTGGTTAGGAGGGGTTTCGGGGAGAAGGGTTAGGTTGGGCCTGGCGGTTGGTAGTGGACTGTGTAGATGGTCCAGGTAGGAAAGAGAGGGAAAGCCCGGCAACAGTTTTCGGAGACCGAAAACGTCCGATGTTTGACCGACTATAATGCCGCTATAGTTATCCGTTGGGGCATCAAACGGACTCCGAATGCGATGAAACTTGGCAGGCGGCCTACCTACAACAAAACACGTCCGCACGCCAACTTTCAACCCAATCCGAGAACATTTTCCGGCCACTTATAAAATACTATTTCAGACATGCTGCGGGCGCGTGCAAGTGTGTCTGGGCTCAGAACGGACAACAGAAGGAATTGGGAGACCCGGACTAATGCAAGTTTCGAAAACATGATGATGCGATGCGGATGACGACATGACAAGATACAACACACAAGCAAATGACATGGCAAAGACAACGAATAACTGGAAGACACCTGGCGCATCGGTCTCGGGGCGTCAGAACACTCCACCACTACGAGAGGATATCGTCTCAAGATCTAGGATGGCACCGGAGAGAAAACGGAAGAGGAAGAGGAAGAGGTAAAACTAAGTTGCTTCTTGGAAAAACGAGTGAAACCACGAACCTTGAGAGGTTAAACAATTGAAAGAAAGAATAGAACAGAGAAGAACGAAGTTGAAAACACCCCGTTAGAAAAAGAGGAACAAGGAACATTACTAGAACCTTGTAGGTTGAAAGACATAAGAAAAATGTTACAATGGATAAGAAGTACACACAAGCACTCCGGTAGAGACGAGATGTATAAGGAACGATAAAGATCAATTACGACAACGCTCCGGTTAACAAGATAGAGAAGGAATAAGAATGATATAATTTGGATAGCACTCCGACTATAAATGGAAGGAATTGAACATGAACTTGACAAGATGAGAGGATACTTGATGAAATCAACAACACACTGCCTCCGGAACTATTGAAAGAATGGCACAATGGTAAGAAAGATTTCAGACAGCACTCCAGTTGAGAAGGGAGGTAAAACTTCATAAGATGAGAGAGCTAGAATGAGAACACGACTGAGGGAGTCCTGGATTGGGGGTCTCCGGACAGCCGGACTATATCCTTTGGCCGGACTGTTGGACTATGAAGATACGAGATTGAAGACTTCGTCCCGTGTTCGGATGGGACTCTACTTGGTGTGGAAGACAAGCTAGGCAATACGGATATGTATATCTCCTCCTTTGTAACCGACCTTGTGTAACCCTAGCCCCCTCCGGTGTCTATATAAACCGGAGGGTTTTAGTCCGTAGGACAACATACAGTCATACCATAGGCTAGCTTCTAGGGTTTAGCCTCTTTGATCTCATGGTAGATCAACTCTTGTAATACTCATATCATCAAGAACAATCAAGCAGGACGTAGGGTATTACCTCCATCAAGAGGGCCCGAACCTGGGTAAACATCGTGTCCCCTGCCTCCTGTTACCATCTGCCTTAGACGCACAGTTCGGGACCCCCTACCCGAGATCCGCCGGTTTTGACACTGACATTGGTGCTTTCATTGAGAGTTCCAATGTGTCGTCACCATAAGGCTTGATGGCTCCTTCGATCATCGCTAGCGATGCAGTCCAGGGTGAGGCTTTCCTCCCCGGATAGATCTTCGTATTCGGCAGCTTCGCACTGTGGGCCAATTCGCTTGGCCATCTGGAGCAGATCGAGAGCTACGCCCCTGGCCATCAGGTCAGATTTGGAAACTTGAACTACACGGCCGACATCCACGGAGACTTGATCTTTGATGGATTCGAGCCCATGTCGGACGCGCCGCATAGTCGCGACGAGCATGACGTAACTCTGCCGTCGGACAATGTTCGGGAGATCGCATCCGCAACTAATCCGGCCATCAATCCGGAGCAAGTCACGCCATCCGAGAGCGGAGGGATGGACCCCGCCATGGAGGCCGCACTCTCAGTGGCGACAGAGCCGGATACTGACTTCACCGCTTATGAGAGCCGTGTTGCCGAACCACTGGATTCATCTCCGGCCATGGACTCCGAGCCGCTCACATCCATGCCCGTTGAGTCCGACTGGGCGCCGATCATGGAGTTCACCTCCGCGGATATCTTTCAGCACTCACCTTTTGGAGATGTGCTAAACTCATTAAGGTCTCTCTCCCTGTCGGAAGAACCTTGGCCGAACAATGTCCGGCTAGAATGGGATGCGGACGATGAAGAAATTCGCTGCCCACCCACCACCCACTTAGTAGCCACTGTCGACGACTTAACCGACATGCTCGACTTCGACTCCGAAGACTTCAACGGTATGGACGATGAAGCCGGAGACGAACAGGAACCACCGCCCTCAGGGCGCTGGACCGCCACCTCATCATATGATATATACATGGTGGACATCCCCAAAGAAGGCAATGGCGATGAGACAGCGGAGGATGACCCCTCCAAGAAGCAACCCAAGCGCCGACGTCAGCGGCACCACTCTAAGTCCCGCCACAACAAGAGCAGTGATACCGGCACAGGAGATAATAACACTCCGGATAGCGCCGAAGACAACAACAATCCCCTCCAGCACGGTGTAGAGCTAGAGGACGAACAAGCTAGCCCTCCAGAGCAGGCAGCAGACGGAGAACCGGAGGAGGACAATTACATGCCTCTCTCCAAAGACGAGGCGAGCCTCGGCGACGACGAGTTTATTGTGCCTGAGGAACCTGTCGAGCAAGAGCGCTTCAAGCGCCGGCTTATGGCCACGACAAATAGCCTAAAGAAAAAACAGCAACAGCTTCAAGCTGATCAAGACTTGCTAGTAGACAGGTGGACCGAAGTCCTTGCGGCCGAGGAACATGAACTCGAGCGCCCGTCCAAGAGTTACAAAAAATGCAGGTTGCTACCTCACCTCGAGGAGGAAGCATTGAAACCTCATTCGCCAGTGTACGATGCGGCTGACCGGCCACTACGTGGCCGAGCCAGAGAGGCGTTTCAGCCTAAAGTTCAGACCGCACCCCGTCGCCACTCAGTCAAAAATACTAAGGCCCGGGGCAACACAAAGCACCTGCGAGACATCTTGAACAATAAGGCAAAAATCGCAAGGTCAATATACGGGATACGGACACGTGCACCCACACGGGACGATGATCATCGCATCGGATGCACCAAGAGTAAATCCGACCGGGCCGAATATAGCAGACAAGACTCATACGAACTACGTCGGGATATAGCCCGGCACAGAGGTGCCGCACACCCCCTACGCTTCACTGATGAAGTTATGAATCATGAATTCCCGTAGGGTTTCAAACCCGTAAATATTGAATCATACGATGGCACAACAGATCCCGCTGTATGGATTGAGGATTTCCTCCTTCACATCCACATGGCTCGCGGTGATGATCTACATGCCATCAAGTACCTCCCACTAAAACTCAAAGGACCAGCTCGGCATTGGCTGAATAGCTTGCCAGCAGATTCCGTCGGCAGTTGGGAGGATCTGGAAGACGCATTTCTTGATAACTTTCAGGGCACTTATGTGCAGCCACCGGATGCTGATGACTTGAGCCACATAACCCAACAGCCAGGGGAATCGGCCAGACAATTCTGGACACGATTCCTGACTAAGAAAAATAAAATTGTAGACTGTCCGGATGTAGAGGCCCTAGTGACATTCAAGCATAACATCCGCGACGAGTGGCTCGCCCGCCACCTCGGCCAGGAGAAGCCGAAATCTATGGCAGCCCTCACGACACTCATGACCCGCTTTTGCGCGGGCGAGGACAGCTGGCTGGCTCGCAGCAACAACACATCGAGGAATCTAGATACCTCGGATACCAAAGATGTTAATGGTAGGCAGTGTCGTAATAGACCAAAGCGCCGCAATAACGGCGATAACACCGAAGATACGGCAGTCAATGCCGGATTCAGAGGCTCTAGATCCGGTCAGTGGAAAAGCCATTTAAAAGACATACTCCGGCTCCGTCCAGTCTGGATCGCATACTGGATCGCTCGTGTCAAATCCACGGCACCCCCGACAAGCCAGCCAATCACACCAACAGAGAATGCTGGGTGTTCAAGCAGGCCGGCAAGTTAAATGCCGAGAACAAGGACAAGGGGCTGCATACCGATGACGAGGAGGAGCCCCGACCGTCGAACACAGGAGGACAGAAGGGGTTTTCCCCACAAGTGAAGACAGTGAACATGATAAACGCAACCCACATTCCCAAGAGGGATCGGAAGCATGCACTAAGGGACGTCTATGCGATGGAGCCCATCGCCCCAAAGTTCAACCCATGGTCTGCTTGTCAGATCACCTTCGATCGCAGGGACCACCCCACTAGCATCCGTCATGGCGGATCCGCCGCACTGGTCCTAGACCCCATCATTGACGGATTTCACCTCACTCGAGTCCTTATGGATGGCGGCAGCAGCCTGAACCCGCTTTATCAGGATACAGTGCGAAAAATGGGTATCGATCCCTCGAGGATCAAACCCAGCAAAACCACCTTTAAAGGCGTCATCCCAGGTGTAGACGCCCATTGCACAGGCTCAATCACACTGGAAGTGGTCTTCGGATCACCGGATAACTTCTGAAGCAAAGAGTTAATCTTCGACATTGTTCCGTTTTGCAGTGGCTATCATGCACTGCTCGGACGGACAATATTTCCAAAATTCAATGCAGTGCCGCATTACGCATACCTCAAGCTCAAGATGCCAGGACCTCGCGGGGTCATAACAGTAAATGGAAACACAGAATGCTCGTTCCATACGGAAGAGCACACTACGGCCCTTGCAGTAGAAGCACAAAGCAGGCTGTTCAGGCAGACCACTCATTCGGCATCACGGCCCCCAGACACCTTCAAGCGAGTCTGGAATAAGCTGCAACAGGATCGCCTGGCACGATCAGAGCTCGCCTAGCAATTTGGCCCCCCGTCTCAGTCACAGTAAAGCGACGAAATCCATGCCGCGCGTACATAATTACGCATTGAAAATACCATGGACATAGGGGGGGCACGATCAGGACATGCCCCGCATTGTGGCTTAACCACACTAGGGCTGTATACCTTTGACATTCCTTTTCTCTTTCAGGGCCTAACTCTCTAGAAGCCCTTTCCGGCAGTACGATTGCCGGACACACTCCGGAAGCAACAACCAAGGCGGCAAGAAGCTAAGATGAACACGGGAACCGCCAGGTGGTCTCTAGTAATAATTGATATACCCGCTTTTCACTATTTATATGTAGCTTGCCCTGGGATAGGACATTTCGAATTGTCCTACTTTATGCTTATTGCACTACTTGTACCAAGTACACTTCAGCATATCATTTAAATAACAACGCATATCATTAATCTATCATTGCATTATTTAAGTTTTCTCTTTCTCTTATATGTTCATTTATGACAGTCCGCACCTGCACGTGCGGGTACGGTCGGTTCGCCAGGGGTCCTCGTTTACCCCATAATACGGCGAAGAAGTCCAAACACTTTCGACAGTGCGGCACCCCGAACTTATAGCATTATATGCATCACCTCTGAATCATGTCTTTGGTCAAATATTGGGTCGCCCGGCTCCCATGCTTTGGTACCTTACGTTCCGCTATATCAGCTAAGGTAGCGGTGGGAGAACTACTACGATTGTGTCCCAGTTCTTCCGGACGAGCACCTCAGTAGAGAAAGCCAAAAACTGACTGTCATGATAAGGTGAGAGACTGGTCACTGTTCGAGAGGTCTCAAGTCCTTAAAGACTTTTTCCGCTTCGGGTGAGGAGTCGGCCTTGTCCGGCTTAGGTGTGTATAGCACCCCAAATTCGGCCCTCCGAATACCAGGGGCTTAGCCAAAAATTTAAAATCATAGACTTCTATGGCTAAGTGATAGTGATAAAGCACTATAGTCCGATTGCCTGGTTCGTTGCGCTAAACACCTCCCTTGAAGGACCCAAAATTGGGGTAAAGAGTGTTTAGGTTTATCCCGAACACCCCAGTACTAGTTACACGGGGATAGAAGCCGACGACTGGCCAACTCTCAGATTTTATAAACGGCCGCACAAAAGGTAATATTTTAAATTAAGAAAGTGTCGCATGGCACAAACGAACTAGTTTCATATTACAAGATCACACGGGCATGTTCATTCAAAAATTACATCCTTAGCACACTCATCTGTCACTAAGCGGGAACCCTTCAGGACACTCTCATAGTGAGGGAGTCCTAGATTAGGGGGTCTCCGGATAGCCGGACTATATCCTTTGGCCGGACTGTTGGACTATGAAGATACGAGATTGAAGACTTCGTCCCGTGTCCAGATGGGACTCTACTTGGCGTGGAAGGCAAGCTAGGCAATACGGATATGTATATCTCCTCCTTTGTAACCGACCTTGTGTAACCCTAGCCTCCTCCGGTGTCTATATAAACCGGAGGGCTTTAGTCCGTAGGACAACATACAATCATACCATAGGCTAGCTTCTAGGGTTTAGCCTCTCCGACCTCGTGGTAGATCAACTTTTGTACTACTCATATTATCAAGAATAATCAAGCAGGACGTAGGGTTTTACCTCCATCAAGAGGGCCCGAACCTGGGTAAAATATCGTGTCCCCTGCCTCCTGTTACCATCCGCCTTAGACGCACAGTTCGGGACCCCCTACCCGAGATCCGCCGGTTTTGACACCGACATTGGTGCTTTCATTGAGAGTTCCTCTGTGTCGTCACCGTTAGGCTTGATAGCTCCTTCGATCATCGATAACGATGCAGTCCAGGGTGAGAGTTTTCTCCTCGGACAGATCTTTGTATTCGGCGGCTTCGCACTGCGGGCCAACTCGCTTGGCCATCTAGAGCAGATCGAGAGTTACGCCCCTAGCCACCAGGTCAGGTTTGGAAGCTTGAACTACACGGCCGACATCCACGGAGACCTGATCTTCGATGGATTCGAGCCCTTGCCGAGTGCGCCGCATGGTCGCGATGAGCATGATTTAGCTCTACCATCGGACAGTGTTCAGGAGACCGCATCGGCAACCGCCCCGACCCTCAATTCGGAGCCAATTGCGCCATCCATGGACGGGTGGATAGACCCCGCCACGGAGGCCGCATTCTCAGCGGCGATCGAGCCGAGGATCGACCTTACCCCTCACGGGAGCCGTGATGCCGAACTACCGGATTCTTCCCCGGCCACGGACTCCGAACCGCCTGCGCCCGTGCCTATCGAATCCGACTGGGCGCCGATCATGGAGTTCACCTCCGCATGTATCTTTTAGCACTCGCCTTTCGGCGACATACTAAACTCATTAAGGTCTCTCTCCCTATCAGGAGAGTCCTGGCCGAACTATGTTAGGCAGGATTGGGATGCGGATGACGAAGAAATTCGCCGCCCACCCACCACCCACTTAGTAGCCACTGTCAACGATTCGACCGACATGCTCGACTTCGACTCCGAAGACATCGACAGTATGGACGACGATGCATGAGACGGACAGGAAGCACTGTCCACAGGGCACTGGACGCCCACTTCATCATATGACGTATACATGGTGGACACACCCAAAGAAAACGACGACGAGGAATGGAAGGACGCAACGAAGGGTTGTTCCCTCGAGAAGCAGTCAAAGCGGCGGCGTAGGCGCCGCTCCAAATCCCGCCTCGGCAGAAACAACGATCATATAGACCCAGCATTAGAGCAGGGTGAACCATCGCCCGACCATGGCAACACGGAGAATCAAACCGAACAACCCGACTACGTCGAAGAAAACAGTCCGAACGACATCACACCGGACAGGCACCCGGAGCAACAGAATGCCCATCAAAGGCTTGTTGCCACTGCGAGGAGTCTGAAAAAGCAGAAGCAAAGGCTCAAGGCTGCACAAGACACACTCAGAATCAGATGGAGTGAAGT
Source organism: Triticum aestivum (assembly GCF_018294505.1). Lineage (NCBI taxonomy): Eukaryota > Viridiplantae > Streptophyta > Magnoliopsida > Poales > Poaceae > Triticum > Triticum aestivum. The sequence continues at coordinate 507,914,791 of NC_057794.1, forward strand.
ACTCAACACTGCAGCGAAGTACGGCGGTAATCGCCACACCAAGAGCTACCCGAAGCGAAAGTTGCTACCTGAATTCAATGAGGAGGCCTTAGATCCCCCGCAATTAAAAAGCAAAACGGCCATCCGATCAGATAGACAACCTCGTGACCAACATAGAGCGGCAAACGACGCCGCACATAAAGCAGTACGCGATCCACGCGAGGGCTCGCATCAAAAGGACGGCGCAACCAGATCCATATACGGGCCACGCAAGCGCGCTCCAGCATGCATTGCAACACAACAAACATCCGAACACCACGGTACACCCAAATACAGGGGTGCCGCACACCCCCTATGTTTCACCGATGAGGTGCTGGACCATGAATTTCCAGAGGGATTCAAACCTGTAAACATAGAGGCGTACGACGGAACGACAGACCCTGGGGTCTGGATTGAGGACTACATCCTCCATATCCACATGGCTCGAGGAGATGATCTCCACGCCATCAAGTACTTACCCCTCAAGCTTAAAGGGCCAACTCGGCACTGGCTTAAAAGCCTCCCCGAAAACTCCATTGGAAGCTTGGAAGAGCTTGAAGACGCTTTTCAGGCAAATTTTCAAGGGACTTATGTCCGACCACCGGATGCAGACAATTTGAGTCATATAACTCAACAGCCCGGAGAGTCAGCCCGAAAGCTTTGGAACAGGTTCCTCACTAAAAAGAACTAAATAGTCGACTATCCAGACGCAAAAGCCTTAGCAGCTTTCAAGCACAGCGTTCGAGACAAATGGCTTGCCAGACACCTCGGCCAAGAAAAGCCGAGAACAATGGCAGCATTAACAAGCCTCATGACCCGCTTTTGCATGGGTGAGGACAGCTGGTTGGCCCGATGCAGCACCAGCGACCCAAGTACATCCGAAGTCAGGGACGAAAACGGGAAATCATGATGCAGCAAAAACAAGCACCGGAATAAAGAAGACAGCCCGAAGAGCACGGTGGTAAACACCAGATTCAAAAGCTCTTGGCCAGGTCAGCAAAAACCGCCCACCAAAGGCAACAGAGACGAACTGTCCAGCCTAAACAAGATTCTGGACCAAATATGTCAGATCCATAGCACCCCCGATAAACCTACAAACCATACCCATAGAGAATGTTGGGTCTTCAAGCAGTCCGGCAAGCTCAATGCCGAACATGAGGGACAGGATACACCAAGCGAAGACGAGGACGAGCCTCGCAAGAAAAGCACCGGGGAACAAAACAAATTCCCACCAGAAGTCAAAACAGTCAACGTGTTACATGTGATAAAGGGGAGAAACAAAGCGGCACTCCCAGAGACACATGCCCTAGGGCCTATCACCGTGGAGTTCAGCCACTGCTCGTACCAACCGATCACCTTTGACCATCGGGATTACTCGGCAAGTATCCGGCGTGCAGGATGGGCTGCCTTGGTATTAGACCCAATAATTGACGGATACCACTTCACACGAGTCCTGATGGATGGCGGCAACAGTTTAAACCTGATATATCAGGACACAGTCCGCAACATGGGGATAGACCTAGTAAAAATTACCCATAGCAATACTACCTTTAAAGGAGTAACGCCAGGCCCATAAACCCATTGCACGGGCTCCCTGCTACTAGAGGTTATATTCGGCTTTCCCGATAACTTCCGCAGCGAAAAGTTGACCTTCCACATCGCCTAAGTTCCTCTCTTTTACAGATGACCATCGTGCTACACCCGTCCAGGATACGGCACAACGGAGACACAGGCACAGACGTGCAGCAGGGATCCGTTCCAAGGATTCTTTTTAGATTAAGACCCTGCGTAAACCTTTTTTACTGTCTCTTGTTGATACACATCCCTCGGATTCTCAGTACAATTGAGAAGGATGCTGACGTATTGGCATATGGCCACGTCAGAATATTGCACGTACCTGGACACCAGGGGGTTATTACAAAGGGTACTGTTTAGGCCCGGTTTACACCATAAAGACCGAATACCTTAGGGAGTGTTCGGCGTCGCGAGTTTGGCCTTATATGCATCAGCTCCAAATCATGTCTTTGGTCAAATGTTGGGTTTGCCCGGCTCGTGTGTTTTGCTGCCTTACATTCCGCTCTATCGGCTAAGGCGGCACCAGAAGAACTACTGCGATTGTGCCCTGGTTCATTCGGACAAGCACCTCAGTAGAGAAAGCCGAAAACTGACTGTCATGATATAGCGTGAGACTAGTCAACCACTTGATGACCAATCGGAATCTTCAGGATTCCTCCGCCTTAACGAAGGGCCGTTTCCCGGCCAGGCATGTACGCACCCTGAATTCAGATGAGTGCGGAGCCACCAGGAGCTATATAGTAGCCCCACTGTCAAACTCCTCTGGCTAAGTGAAAGTGTTAAAGCATTATAGTCCGGTTGCCTAGTTCGCTGCACTATCACCTCCTTAATGGACCAAGACGTTGGATCAAGTGTGAACATGCATCTTCTGCGAACACCCCCGCATTATATGCATGGGGGCTGAAGCTGACAACTGCAATCTTTCAGGTTATGTACATATATACATAAACGGCTACACAGGAGGCATCATAGCAATTTTGGGCAAAAGTATAAATACAGCCTTGATAAATTCAATAAAACATTGTTTTTACAATGGGAATACATGTCACTCAAACATAATATTCTTCGAGCACTGAGCCTCTATTGAACGAGCGCCTTCAAGAACGTCTTCAAAGTAGTGCTCGGCAGCCACTCGGCCTATGGCCGTACCCTGTGCCGCAACCGTGGTGGCATCCATCTCCGCCCAGTATGTTTTGACACGGGCAAGGGCCATCCGCGAGCCTTCTATGCACGCTGACCTCTTTACAGCATCGATGCGTGGCACAACGCCAAGGAATTGTTGCACTAAGCTAAAGTAGCTATTCGGCCTTGGCCCTCCTGGCTACAAATGATCCCCAACGGACCTCATGGACAATCCGGACAATCTATGGAGATCGGCCCAACCGGTCAATCGCTCATTCAGCAACAATGGACGGACTGGAGCGTGAAACTGTGACCAGAACAGCCTCTCCACTTCAGGACCCTTCTGATCCTTGAAGTACTCGGTCGCATCCGCATCACTTGCAGCCAAATCCATGTACTCATCCGCAGAACTCCATAGCCGGTCCAGAGGAGCATATTTCGGATCTCCGACCTTAGTCCGTAACAAGAAGGGCTTCCCAGAAACGATATCGGCAGCTTGATTCAGCTCCTCCTTCGTCGCTCTAATTTTGGAGCGGGCCTCCTTGGCAGCCACCCGGGCCTTCTCCAGGTCCGTCGCCTTCACCCGGTTTTCTTCTTCAAGAAGCCGGTAACGGTCAGCAGCATCTTTTAACTCCAAGGCCATCTTGGCAATTTTTTCTTTGCTCCCGCAATGTGCGGCCTGTTCGGCCCTTAACTCTTTGGCCGCCTTTAAAGCGGCCGCATCACTACTCCTTGCTTGCTCCTTGGCTCGGGCAAGCTCCGCCCGAAGGGTCTCCACGGTGGTAGCTCCATCTGCAGTCACAACATATTAAAGATATTGGCATCATGCTGCTCTTACTTTGTGACATTCACCAGAAAAATTACCTACCCTGTAACTCGTCAAGCTGCTTGTTAACAAGCACGATGTCGGCATCTGCCGCATCTAGTTGTCGCCTTAGTTCGGCAAACCCATCAGTCCGGCTAGCCACCGGAGCTTCAACCACCTACACATAAAGGCGGTCTGGTTATTACCTGGGACTACGATCCTCTGTTTGCCGCCGTTCTCAAGGACAACCAGAGTCTCAGGGGCTACTATCTACACAGGGCACACCTAAAAATGTGCGGTACTATCAAAAATGCACATCATTTCACGTACCTCAAAACCCGTCAGTAGACTCATAAAGGCTTCATGCAACCTGCTTTCGGCGGACAAAATCCTTTCAATCACCGTACCCATCAACGTACGGTGCTCGTCTGAGATAGTCGCTCACTCTAGCAGATCCCTCGGTATGTCCGACCGCATACCAGATGGTGCCAGACTCTTTTGATTGCTCTCTTCAAGAGCTGGATACTGGGGACTTCGGGTGGCCATAGGATTACCTTCTGGCCTTGCCAGATCAGGAGAAACCCTCCGCGACGTCACCTCGGGGTCGCCCGCCTCGTGAGGCGGTGTGGCAGGGGGAGGCGTTTCGCTCTCCATCATCTCTGGAAGAAGATCCCCCGAAGACGAGCTCTGCTGAGAAGGGCTAAGATCCGAACTACAAGATAAATGCTTCGGTTATTTTCCTCAGAAGTAAGGCAGGATATCTTCACTATTAAGTACTTTTTGATTACTTACAGCTCGTTAGAGGGCTGATCCCCGTGCGGACATTGTGCGGCAAGAACACCCTCTGAGGTAGGACCCTCTGGCGGAGATTTCTTCTCTCGTTTGGAAACCTTGGTTTCCGGATCTTCAGAGGTAGTCCTCTTCCTTCCCCGTGGAGAGAGAATGTCAGATTCTTCCCTTTGGTTATCCTCCCTCGCGGAGGCACTCATTCCCTCGGTTGGAATAGGTAGTGATGGAGGCCCGCTTTCGCCCTCTTTATTCCCCCCTTCATCTTCCTTTGAGGGCACCAGGCAAGGTGCTGGCTCGAGCATCTTTTCCAGCACCGGATTGTCCAAGCCTTCAGGAAGGGGGGCGAACACCGGATCATCTTCGCCTTTGTTATCCAGTCCAGGTCAAAGAGCGATTCTTCAAAATGATGTCATGATAAGTAAAAGGACGGCGTGTTTGGCCATGGGATTACTTACTTGGGCAGAGGTGCGATTGCTGCTCAGGCCCACGTCCTCGGTAGTGTCCGGACACTCTATTTGGGGTCCGAAGAAGGATTTGTACATCTCCTTGTGCGTCATGCCGAGGAAATTCTGAATAGTGCGCGGTCCTTCCGGGTTGAATCCCCACATGCGGAGGGGCCGGCATTTGCAAGGCTGGACCCGACGAACCAGCATAACTTGCATTACCATAACTAGACTGAAATCTCCCTCGAAGAGATCTCGGATAATGCTCTGCAGTTTTGGCATGTCGTTGGCTAGAACCCAGCTCAGCCCCCTGCTGATCCATGACATCAGTTGTGGTGGAGGGCCCGAGCGAAAGGTGGGGGCAGCTACCCACTTAGCACTTCGGGGAGATGTGACGTAAAACCACTCCTGTTGCCACAATCCGGACACCTCTGGAAAGGAACCCTTTGGCCATGGAGCGTTAGCAATTTTGCTTATTAGAGCACCTCAGCACGCTGCATACTGCCCCTCGACCATCTTCGGCTTCACATCGAAGGTCTTGAGCCACAAGCCGAAGTGAGGGGTAATGCGGAGGAAGGCGTCACAAACGACAATAAATGACGAGATGTGAAGAAGGGAACCCGGGGTCAGATCTTGAAAATCCAGCCCGTAATAGGACATAAGACCCCTAACAAAGGGATCCAGAGCGAGGCCTAGTCCTCGGAGGAAGTGGGAGACGAACACAACGCTCTCGTTGGGTTCAGGAGTAGGGACGACCTGCCCTCGGGCGGGCAGCCTATGCGAAATTTCAGCGGTCAGATATCTGGCCTCCCTCAACTTCTTGATATCCTCCTCCGTGACGGAGGAAGGCATCCACCGGCCTTGAAGGCTGGATCCGGACATGATTGAAGGTCCGAAGCACCTGACCTGGGCTTTGGGTGTTAGAACTTGAGGCGGGGGAAGGATTCGATTGAGCACGGGAGGGAAAAAAGTAAAAGCCTTGTCCCTTTATAAAGAGGGTGAATATCAAGCGTCCTCCTCGTGGCCGTTTGGGACTTGCCTAAAATCTAGGAGTCCTAGGCACGGTTGGGTTACCCACGTCCGTATTAATGAGAATCTCGTAATAAAGGGAACACGATCTCTGTTTTGACAAGACGTGTCAAGAAACCGCCTCGCGTTATGTGCGGGGCTGGTTAAAGAAAAACGGTTCAAATAATTACCGGGCCGTGGCGTGATGTCATGCCACCGAAACATGTCAGCAGATTAGATTTGTGGAAATATTATTCTCTCTACGGTGGTATGTGGACCTTATTTTGCAGGGTCAGACACTATCCTTGTACTCAAACTCTTCCGTAGTGTATTCGGAGGGGAACCCGCCTTGCAATGCCGAAGACAACACTGCGTGCCGGACTCATCGTCATTGAAGCCTGGTTCAGGGGCTACTGAGGGAGTCCTGGATTAGGGGGTCTCCGGACAGCCGGACTATATCCTTTGGCCGGACTGTTGGACTATGAAGATACGAGATTTAAGACTTCGTCTCGTGTCCGGATGGGACTCTACTTGGCGTGGAAGGCAATCTAGGCAATACGGATATGTATATCTCCTCCTTTGTAACCGACCTTGTGTAACCCTAGCCTCCTCCGGTGTCTATATAAACCGGAGGGCTTTAGTCCGTAGGACAACATACAATCATACCATAGGCTAGCTTCTAGGGTTTAGCCTCTCCGATCTCGTGGTAGATCAACTCTTGTACTACTCATATTATCAAGAATAATCAAGCAAGACGTAGGGTTTTACCTCCATCAAGAGGGCCCGAACCTGGGTAAAACATCATGTCTCCTGCCTCCTGTTACCATCTGCCTTAGACGCACAGTTCGGGACCCGCTACCTAAGATCCGCCGGTTTTGACACCGACACATAGTAATTCTCGGGGCAGCGATGCTCCTTGCTCTCCGGCAGACCCTCCTTCACCAGCTTCACGGTGTCCAGCTTCGCCCAGTGCACCTTCGCCCGGGCAAAAGCCCGGCGTGCACCTTCGATGCAGACGGACCGCTTGATGACTTCAAGCCGAGGGCAGGCTTCCACAAGCCGCCCCACTAGACCGAAGTAGCTGTCAGACAGGGGCTCGCCAGGCCATATCCATACTATAAGGCCCCTCATAGCCTGTTCGGCCGCCTTGTGAAGTTCGACCAACTGCTTCAGCTGGTCACTCAAGGGCACGGGGTGTTCGGTCCCAGTATACTGAGACCAGAACAACTTCTCTGTCGAGCTCCCGTCCTCATCCCGGTAAAACTCTGCGGCATCCAGTACACTGCGGGGAAGATCTGCAAACGCTCCTGGAGAGCTCCGAACTCGGGTAAGAAAAAGGAAAGTCTCCTTCACGTGCTTGCTTTGCATAAAGAATGCCTTACCCGCTGCTATCTTCTTCACTGTGTCAATCTCCTGGATGGCCTTGTGGGCTTCGGCCTTGGCACTCCGAACGCTTTCAAGCGCCTGCGCGAGCTCGGACTCTCACGTCTTAGAGTCAAGATCCAAGGACTCGTGCTTTTTGGCGAGAGCCTCGAGCTCTTGCTGCACCTCGCCTACTCAGGCTTCTTGTTTCTCCCGTTCAATGCGTTCTGTGGCTGCTTTGTCTTCGGCCTCGGACAACGCCTTCCTCAGGGTTGCCACCTCGGTCGTGGCCCTTGAAAAATCCATGATGATCCTATTACTTTACACCCGAACTTCTTTTTAACTATATAGACACGGGTATTTCTTACCTTTGCTCTCTTCGAGCTGCCTCTTGGTAAGGCCGAGCTCATCCTCAGACCGCTTCAGGTCGTGCTTCAGCGGAGAGACCTCCGCAGTACGTGCGGCAGCGGCCAACAGTGAAGCTTGCACATACACATAGACATAATCTAATTAGACTCCCGAGTCATCATTTGATCCTCTATTTGGCTTTTCTTCACGAACGCCGAACAGAGCATCAGGGGCTACTATCTATGCGGTAATATTTTCTTATATTTTGATTGCTTACCTCAAAGCTTGTTAGGAGGCTGGCACAAGCTTCGGTCAGTCCGTTTTTGGCGGACTGAACCTTCTCGACCACCGCACTCATGATAGTGCGGTGCTCTTCTTCGATGGAAGTGCTGCGAAGCGCTTCCAGCAGGTTGTCCGGTGCCTCTGGTTGGACAGAGGACACCATCACGGATGGTTGGCCCCCCTTGACAGCGGACCGCCTGCCAGAGTCCGGAACCATCGAAGGTTCCGGCGCAGTGTCCGGCTGGGGCCCGAACTCGAAGCCCGTAGGAGCCTTGCTCCCTTGGTACCCAGGGTCTGGGAAGTCGCCGCGAGGTGCCCCCAGGACCACCTCCCCTTGGCTCGGTGCCTTTTGAGACAATACCTCGGCGTTCTCCGTAGGGCGAGGGGTGGAAGCGGTCGGAAGAGAACCGTTGTTCATATCCGACGAGCCCAAAGAGCCGCTCGATGAGGGTACGTCGAGATGAGCTCGGGACAGACTGCATAATCATGTTCGGCATGAGGAGAGGCAGTACAATAAAACATACCATAAAGTACTATGGTATCCGGACACTTACTACTTCGCCAAGGGCTTGTCCCTAGGTAGCCACTCGTCGCCGTTGTCGGTGGCCGCCGTGGCACAGTCCAGAGGAAGGGTCCTTCCCTTCTTGGACCCTTCGGCCTCCCCGGATGGGCCGGCCTTCCTTTTCTTGTCTCCCCTGGCTGGGGGGAGAACTTATCTCCTCCTCCTCCTCATTTCCGTCAGAGGAGTGCGCGTCGGAGTCATTGGACGATGAGTCTGATACAACCTTGCACCGGAGACCCTTTCGGGTCCCCGTGGTCTTCTTTTCCAGCACCTCGTAAGGTGCCGGAGTCAGCATCTTCGTTAGAAGAGCGTCTGCAGGATCTTCGGGCAGGGGGGCTGGACAATCAAGCTGCTCCGCTGTCTCTATCCAGTTCTGTTAATGACATGGAAGCTTAGATCCAGCGCATAACTAAACGGGGTAAATAAATACCCTGAGAGATATAAAAGCCCACCGGATTGGCGCGGCGCTTTGCGCTGAGTCTGCGGTCCTCAGTGAGGGAGGGAGGAATCTCGGCGCTCTTGAACAGCACCCTCTAGACGTCCTCGTGCGTCGTGTCGTAGAGCTCTCGCAGCGTCTGGTGCTTGGCCGAGTCGAACTTCCACAAAACAAATGCCCGCCATTGACACGAAGGATCCAGCGGAAGAGCATAACCTGGACCACGTTGACAAGCTTGATTTTCTTGTTCGTCATGTTCTGGATGCAGGTCTGGAGTGCGGTCAGCTCTACCGAAGAACCCCAGGACAATCCCTTCTTTTTCCAGGAGGTGAGCCGCGTGGGCATTCTGGATCGAAATTTGGGGGCCTCCACCCAGTTGGAGTCGCGCGGCTCGGTGATGTAGAACCACCCCGATTGCCACCCCTTAATGGTATCCACGAGGTGCCCTCGAGCCAGGTGACATTAGGCATCTTTCCCACCATGGCACTTCCGCACTCTGCTTGCTGGCCACCCACCACCTTCAGTTTGACATTGAAGGTTTTCAGCCATAGGCCGAAGTGGGGCCTGATGCGGAGGAAGGCCTCGCACACGACGATAAACGCCGAGATGTTGAGGATGAAGTTGGGGGCCAGATCATGAAAATCCATCCCATAGTAGAACATGAGCCCGCGGACAAAATGGGTAAGAAAAATTACCCTCTTATGGGGTTCGGGCGTTGGGACGATCTGCCCCGCATTTGGCAGTCGGTGCGCGATATCCGCAGCTAGGTATCCGGCTTCCCGTAACTTTTTGATGTTCTCCTCCGTGACGGAGGAGACCATTCACTTGCCTCCTTCTTCGGACATGCTTGGAGTGGTTTGAGAAGAAGAACGCGACCATGGGTGCTAGAGCTCGAGTGTGCGGGAATGGGTAGGCGATAAGGAAGAAGGCGTGGGTGAAAAAAGTAAATCTTTGTCCCTTTATAAGGGCGGAAGAGGCGATGTGTCTCCCCACTTGCCTGGCAAAACCGCTTATTCCCCAGGCGCCGTAATTGATGGCGCAGTTGGGTTACCCACATTCGTATTGATGAGAATCCCGTGATAAGGGGAACACGATCTCTGCTTTGACAAGGCATGTCAAGGAAACCGCCTCGCATTATGTGCGGAGCTGGTTAAGAAAAACGGTTTGAATAAAAACCGGGCCATGGCGTAATGTCATGCTGTCAAAACGTGTCAACAGATTAGATTTGTGGGAATATTATTCTCTCTACGGTGGTATGTGGAACTTATTTTGCAGGGTCGGACACTATCCTTGTATTCAAACTCTTCCATGGTGTATTCGAAGGAGGAACCCGCCTTGCAATGCCGAAGACAACACTGCGCGCCGGACTCATCGTCATTGAAGCCTGGTTCATGGGCTACTGAGGGAGTCCTGGATTGGGGGGGGGGGGTCTCCGGACAGCGGGACTATATCCTTTTGCCGGACTGTTGGACTATGAAGATACGAGATTGAAGACTTCTTCCCGTGTCCGGATGGGACTCTACTTGGTGTGGAAGGCAAGCTAGGCAATACGGATATGTATATCTCCTCCTTTGTAACCGGCCTTGTGTAACCCTAGCCCCCTCCGGTGTCTATATAAACCAGAGGGTTTTAGTCTGTAGGACAACATACAGTCATACCATAGGCTAGCTTCTAGGGTTTATCCTCTTTGATCTCATGGTAGATCAACTCTTGTAATACTCATATCATCAAGAACAATCAAGCAGGACGTAGGGTATTACCTCCATCAAGAGGGCCCGAACCTGGGTAAACATCGTGTCCCCTGCCTCCTGTTACCATCCGCCTTAGACACACAGTTCGGGACCCCCTACCCGAGATCCGCCGGTTTTGACACCGACAACGACACTCCAGTTAAATGGATAAGCAAAGGACATAACATGATCTTTGACAAAAATGGGATGATGGATCGAAGCGTGCAACATCACAATGCCTCCGGAACAAAAGATAGGATGGGTTGAAAGTAACGAAGAAGAAAAACAACATCTTCTACCTCGAATGAATTTGAAAGCATCCTTCCAAGAAGGTTAAAACAGAGTTTTTGAAAATTAAACAACAAAAGAATAAGGTTGTTGTGGGCTTATGGAAAACATCTCAAAACTATGAGGTGAAATTCTGCCACGAACTGAAACAATAGATTGTATTGATATCAACAAGGAGACGAGAAACTTATTTCATCGGGAGGTATATGAAAAACTTGGGTCATTTATAAGCACCATAAAATAGCAACAATCCTTAGGGGAAGCTTTAGTTGAAATATAACCCAAGATAACTCCAATGAAGAGATTGATGGATTTGCAAGGATCTCATGAACAAATTGAAAATGATGGGTTTAACATATGTCATTTCGGCCGACTAGTGAATCATGAAACACCAAGCAATTGTCAAAAATGACTTAACACCACCTCAAAAGATAAGGTAGAAAGAATTCCACTTCGGAATGCAAGATGAGGAATAAATGAAGTATAGCTTGGCGGATCTTAGCTCCGAGAGAAAACTTGAAGAACAAAATAAGAATGAAAAGAATCCTTGACGAACCACAATGTAGAGCCTCCATGAAGAACTCCGGTAAGAAAATGATGATAAAAAAGAAAGAGAAGTGGAAAACACAAGATGAAGCCTTGTAATGATTTATATTTATCTTCGTGATGATATATCTGAGAGAGCTTGGAACTCTGGAAAAGAAAAGATGAAACAATTGAAACCGAGAATTTTGATGAACCTCCGGAATAAGGAATTGAGTTTACTCGATGAAACAAGAATAAGAATTACATTATGTTTATCCTTCATCAATTTATATTGATGACAAGTACGGATTTGGCAAACTACTTATTCTCGTAGAAAGGACTAAGAGAGATATAACGCAAACTTGAGAAAGGTCTTCAACGAACCACTGGTAGGATTGGAAAGAACGAATGAATTGATATGATAATGAAGGAAGAGAAATCCTGAACGAACCATCATAAGAATTGAAAACGAACGAAATAAAGGGGTGAATCAAGATGCAAGAGAATGAAGAGATCGTGAACTGATTAGAGAATACTTGAATGATGCACCGGTAAGATTTTGGAGAACAATAGCTGAAAGATGAGAATGAATAAACCCGAAATGATGGCCTTCGGAGAATCAAACTGAAAAGAATCTTGAATTGCTCCGGATAGGTGAAAAGAATTATCACAATCAAAACAATTATGAGAGGATGGCATCAAGCTTGAACTACACATCTTTGAAAGAACGGATAAGATTTGGAGGGGAAAAAATCTTCTTCGATCTTCAAAAGCAGAGAATGACGATGAGAAACACCACCATGAATTGTTGATGCACTCCGGAATAATGAAGAATATAAAGGTTGAATCAACAATGAAAAGATTTTGAAAGATCTTGGAGAAATACATTTGATTGATGATAATCCATTCTTACGTCAAACTTTGAAATGAATTTGAGAGTAACTCCGGGAATATTAGAAGAGTCAGGTAAGATCCTGGGAAAATACCTGCGAGTTAGGGCCCACTCAAACGAAACATCATTGAAAATAATTGCTTAGGAAGATATAATGCACCGGTTGAATTAAATGGCTAAACAGAGATAACAACCTCAAGATATCTTGAACAAATTGATAATGGAGACACAAATCTTCTGAGATATCTTCGGCACTCCGGAACAAATGAATAACAAGGAGTGAACTATTACGAGGTGCACCAGTATGGGAAAACATTTGAAATGAGGAAAAGATATGATCGACAAAGCTTGAATTTAATCCACCGAAGAAGAAAAGGGAACGAAGAATAATGAACTTGAAGCTGCGCTAGAATCTTCATGAGAATCACCGGATACGAACATTGATAGAAAAGAATTAATAGACTTCTCATCAATAACATGATAGTTGATTAAGAAATCCGAATCCTTGAAGGAAAAGGGTGGGAGGGTGGGAAAACAAAGACAATTTGGGACAAATGAAACAAACACCATTGAGAAAACTTAGAACCGGTCTTGCGGACGTTGAAGAATGATCAGATCCACTTGAAGAGAAACACGCTGGTTGGAAAAGAATTAACATGACAACCTCAATGATCAAGAAGGATTGGTATTCACATAGAAGTGTGAGAACACCACTTAGGAAAGGTATGGAATCAACACTTGACTTTGAAGCAACTCGAATACCACAGCTGAAAACAAAAACAAAGGACTGGCTTGCAAAATAAGCCGGAAACAAACATATGATAGACCCCCATATCGTATCATGTGTCTGTTGGAAGGATATCCTACGTGATACTTGAATTCCCACTTATAAACTCCCGAAACTTTCTGGTTATGCAATCAGGTGTTGGGGATACAGGGGAAGCATAATATCTCAACCAAAACTAGCAAATCCTACATCCAGCTGTATCCATCCTTCAACACATAACCAAGAAACCTTCGGAAATCATTTACCTCAACCTTCGAAAAGCATCCGTTATACGAGTTATGGCAATACTCCCGAACTATAACACCCACGATGCGGCTATATCTCCCACGTCTCGGAGCACGACTTAGAGGCATAACCGCATTGTAGGCATGTCACAAGAGGGGTAATCTTTACACATCCCATGTACTGAATAAGAAAGGGATAAAGAGTTGGCTTACAATCGCCACTTCACACAATACATAAATATAGCATTACATCATCCAGAATACAATCAAGGTCCGACTACGGAACCGAAATAAAAGAAGACCACCCCTAATGCTACAGATCCCCGATCGCCCCAACTGGGCTCCACTACTGATCAACTGGAAACGAAACAACTCGACGCACACGATCTTCATCGAGCTCCCACTTGAGCTCAACTGCGTCATCTGCACTGTTATCAACGGCACCTGCAATTGGTTTTGGAAGTAATCTGTGAGTCACAAGGACTCAGCAATCTCACACCGTCGCGATCAAGACTATTTAAGCTTATGGGTAGGAAAGGTAGTGAGGTGGAGCTGCAGCAAGCACTAGCATATATGGTGGCTAACTTACGCAAATGAGAGCGAGAAGAGATGCAAAGCACGGTCATGAACTAGAAGTGATCAAGAAGTGATCCTGAAACTACTTACATTCAAACATAACTCCAACACCGTGTTCACTTCCTGGACCCTACCGAGAAGAGACCATCACGGCTACACACGCGGTTGATGCATTTTAGTTAAGATAAGTGTCAAGTTTTCTACAACCGGACATTAACAAATTCCCATCTGCCCATAACCGCAGGCACGGCTTTGAAAGTTCAAAACCCTGCAGGGGTGTCCCAACCTATCCCATCACAAGCTCTCACGGTCAACGAATGATATTCCTTCTCCCAGGACGACCCGATCAGACTCGGAATCCCGGTTACAAGACATTTCGATGATGGTAAAACAAGACCAGCAAAGCCACCCAGATGTGCCGACAAATCCCGATAGGAGCTGCACATATCTCGTTCTCAGGGCACACCGGATGAGCAAGACGCCGGGTTGGCATAAACCCTGGTTGCCCAGGGGGCGCCGGACATTGCTCAGGTTGGGCCAACACTTAGAGAAGCACTGGCCCGGGGGGTTAAAATAAAGATGACCCTTGAGTCTGCAGAACCCAAGGGAAAAAGGCTAGGTGGCAAATGGTAAAACCAATGTTGGGCCTTGCTGGAGGAGTTTTATTCAAGGCGAACTGTCAAGGGGTTCCCATTATAACCCAACCGCGTAAGGAACGCAAAATCAAGGAACATAACACCGGTATGACGGAAACTAGGGTGGCAAGAGTGGAACAAAACACCAGGCATAAGGCCGAGCCTTCCACCCTTTACCAAGTATATAGATGCATTAATTAAGTAAGAGATATTGTGATATCCCAACAATAACCATGTTCCAACATGGAACAAACTCCATCTTCACCTGCAACTAGCAACGCTATAAGAGGGGCTGAGCAAAGCGGTAACATAGCCAAACAATGGTTTGCTAGGACAAGGTGGGTTAGAGGCTTGACATGGCAATATGGGAGGCATGATATAGCAAGTGGTAGGTATCGCGGCATAGGCATAGCAATAGAGCGAGCAACTAGCAAGCAAAGATAGAAGTGATTTCGAGGGTATAGTCATCTTGCCTGAAATCCCGCAAGGAAGAAGAACGAGTCCATGAAGAAGACAAGCGGACGTAGATGAACGGATCCTCACAACTCCGGAACGAAACCGAATCTAACGCGAGAAGTAACCCGGAAAGAAGCAAACAAACATAGTAAACAACCATCACATAAGCATGGCATAATGTGCAAACAAGTATGATGCATGTCCGGTTTAAATATGCATGGCATGGCAAAGTGCAACAAACAACACTACAAATTAAGTGGAGCTCAATATGCAATGAGTTGCATATTGACAGAACACCACATCAATTATTTAGTTCACTCCCAGTTATGTACCCAACCAAATTAAATGTTCTTAACATGTCAAGGGGTGAAGCAAATGAAAACTACCTATCTAGGCAAGTTTAAATGAGGCCGGAACAACAAGCAACAAGTCCGGAAAATCCTCACGTGCATATTTATGGATTTGGTACTGTTGTTCCCTAAACCAAATTTTATACTTGTTAAACATGCAAGATGAGTGCACCATGTTAAACTAGGCATTTTCCCACCCCATTTACATATAAAGTTTATTAAATTTGGAGTTATGGTTATTTAGTTATGAATTAAAGCATTTTAGCATGGCATATGGACAAAAATTACACAAACAGCATTTTAAACATTTTACAGATGGATGAAAGTTGGATATTGTGAAACTAGATGAAATTCTAGTCAAGTTACATATATAAATTATTTAGATCCGAAGCACGGTTGTGAAGTTATTAAATGCATGAAGTTTAGGGGCCATTCTGCAAAACTGGCACTCTCTGTAAAATACCTAAATTCGTCCCGAGGAAAAAAATACTACACGGGCCGAATCCTGTTGGCCCAATAGGAAGAGGGGATCTGGAGGGCGGCTCACATCGGCCTTGAGGCCGAATCCGGCTGGCGCTGCGGAGCTGGGCCAGGGCGAACTGGGCCTTGGCGCTGGAGAAGGCCTACGTTGTCGCTGGAGTTGGGCCAGGGTGAGGCCACGGTCAACGAAGGCTCGAGGCAAGGGCGTCTCCCTCCTGCTCGACTGCAAAAGCAGAGGTGCGGCAGGGAGCCTGCAGCGGCGCGAGGCTGCGATGGAGCTGGAGTGGGCGCACGGAACTTGCGGCAGCGGGCGTGCAGGGAAGGCCGACGAGGAGCAGTGGCGAAGCAGAAGAAACGAGCGGGACTTTGCCTCGGAGCAGCAGGGCGATGACCATCCATGGCATCGGGCAGGGGAGGCACTGCTCTTCATCCTCCTGCTCGATGCAGAGAAGGCGACGGCGCGGGACTACGGGGCTCCGGTGGAAGGGACTTGCGTGGTTTTCAAGGAGGATCTTGCAGGATCCGCGGCGGCAGGGGCTAGAGGCCAGCGAAGCTCGGGCAACCAACCATGGAGGTGTTATGGGGCTCCTGCTCAAACAAAGAGACAGAGGGGTGAGAGAGAGGAAGACGAACCAGAGAGGAAGGAGAGGAGCGGGACGAGGCCGATCCTGGTTGATGGAGAACACGGGGCGCGGTTCAGGTGGCTGGGCGCGGCGGCGGCGATGATGCCATGGAGGAAGGAGCAAACGGGAGGAGCTCGGGCTCCTACGGGATCGAGAGGGGCTGGTTGGTCTCTGCGATCTGTTGGAGACGATGGATGGATCGAGGAAAATCCCAAGAAGGAGGTGGCTGCGGGCGAGGGAAAACTGAGGAGGAGCGGGGCGGCTGTGGTTGGGCGGCGGCGCAAATCGAGGGAGATGGTAGGATGGTGGATTGGATCGGGGGCTTGGATTGGTGGAGTGCACTGGTTGGTTGCCGGTGATCCCGATGGGGATAGAGCGGGTGGCGGCGCGATGGGACACGAAGCCGAGGTTTTAGGGATTGGTCTAGGGTTGGACTAGTTTATATAGTGAGTGGGTTAGATCAGGGACTATCTCGTCCCTCCGATCAAAATCGGATGGTCAGGAAAAATAGGCTAGGGAGTCCAAATAAGAAAATGGTGATGTTTTGCAGATGTCTGGGGATGATTCGGACCCAACGGTGATGACTCCCTGGGTCGGGTTCGGGACAACTTGCCGACGCGCGCGAGGGGTTCGATGCACTGTGCAGAGAGGGTTTCAGACCGTGCGATCGCATCGGACGGCTCCAGACACGAAGAGGGGTAGGCGGATGGACTAGGTGGGCTGTGGCGAGACTGCGAGGGGAGAAGAGAGAGAGAGGGCCCAACATCTGTTTCCGGAGACCGAAAACGTCTCACGATAGACCGGCTACTATTGCCGCTATAGTTTAACGGTTGGGCTACCAAACAAACTCCGAATGCGATGAAACTTGGCAGGCGGCCTACCTACAACATAACAACACCACATGCCATCTTTCAACCCATTCAGAGAACATTTTCCGGCCACTTATAAAATAATATTTCGGACGTGCCGCGGGCGCGTGCAAGTGTGCCTGGGCTCAGAACGAACCACGGAAAGAACGGGGGGGGGACCGGACGGATGCAAGTTTTGAAAACATGCAGATGCAATGCGGATGATGACATGGCAAGATGCAACACGCAAGAAAATGACAAGGCAACAACAACGAATAACTGGAAGACACCTGGCGCATCGGTCTCGGGGGGTCACAACACTCCACCACTACGAGAGGATCTCGTCCCGGGATCTAGGATGGCACCGAAGAGAAATGGAAGAGGAAGAGAAAAGGTAAAACTAAGTTGCTCCTTTGACAAAAGAGTGATACCAACGAACCTTGAGAGGTTGGCAAAATTGAAAGAAGGAAAACAACAGAGATGCAAGAAGTTAAAAACACTCCGTTGTAAAAGAGGAACAAGGAACATCACGAGAACCGTGTAGGTTGAAAGACATAAGAAAAAGGGTTGCAATGGAGAAGAAGTACGTCCAAGCACTCCGGTAGAAACGAGATGTACAAGGAACAATAAGGATCAATTACGATAACACTCCGGTTAAAACAAGATAGAGAAGGAATAAGACTGATATAATTTGGGCAGCACTCCAACTGCAAATGGAAGGAAATGAACTTGAATTTGTGAAGATTGGATGATACTTGATGAAAACAACAACACACTGCCTCCGGAACTATTGAAAGAATGGCACAAGGGGTAAGAAAGATTCCAGACAGCACTCCAGATGATAAGGGAAGCAGAACTTGATAAAATGGGAAGAACTTGAAAAGAGGGCACGACACTCCGGTTAAATGGATAAGCATGAAAAGAACACGATCCTCACCATTCGAGATGATGAGAGAAAAGAGCAACATCACAATGCCTCCGGATGAAAGAATAGAAGGTAGATCGTCGGAACAAAAGAACGGAGAAGAAAATGACAACTCCTCCCACAACTTAATTTGAAAGAAACATCCCTACGAAGAAGGCTTGAACGGCATTGTTTAAATATCAACAACAACAACAATAAGTTGTTTCTGGGCTTATGAAAACATCTCAAATCTTGAGGTGAAATTCTGCCACAAACGAAAACAATGGATTGAATTGATATGAACAAGGAGACGAGAAACTATTTCACCAGGAGGATAAAAGAAGAACTTGGGTCATTTATAAGCACCATAAATAGCAACAATCCTTAGGGAAGGCTTTAGGTGAAACGTGACACAAGATAACTCCAACGAAGAGATTGGTGGATTTAAAATATCTCATTCTTGACAACATGTGAATCATGAAACACGAACTCAAATTGACAAGAATGACATAACACCACCTCAAAAGATTAGATAGGAAGAACTGCACTCCGGATTGCAAGATGAAGAATGCTTAAACTCCTCTGAAAATAATCTCAATGAACACTTCGAGAAGGAATTAGATCTTTGATGAGCCGTCATGTAGTGCCTCCCTGAAGAACTCCTGTAGTGAAAGAATGATCAAAAGGAAAGAGAGTTGAAAACACAAGGTGAAGCCTTGCAATGATTTAGATGGAACTTTGAAATGATATCATTGAAATAGCTTGGAGCTTCGGAAACAAAAGGTGAACAACTTAGCACCGACAAATTGATAGCATGAACGAACTCCGGAAGAAAGGATTAACATATGGATGAAACAAGAATAAGAATTACATTATGTGTATCCTTCACCAATTAAATTGATGACAAGCAATGGATTTGGCATACTACTTATTCCCGTTGGAAAGGATTAAGAGAGATATAGCATAACTTCAGAAGGTCTACAACAAACCACCGGAAGGGTTGAAACAACGAATAAATTGATATGATAAAGAAGGAAAAGAAATCTTGAACGAACCACCGTAAGAATTGAAAATGAACGTAGCAAAGGCACAATTCATCGGGAAGAATTATGAAATGAACGAAGATACTTGAGAAAATTTAGATGCAAGTGAACGAAGAGATCCCAAGCTGATTAGAGAATACTTGAATGATGCACTGGTAAGATTTGGAGAACGATAGCTGAAAGCTGAGAATGAATAAACCCCAAATGATGGCCTTTGGCGAATCAAACTGCAAAGACTCCTTAATAACTCCGGATGGGTGAAAAGAATTCTCACAATCGAAAACAATTATGAGAGGAAGGCATCAAGCTAGAACCATGAATCTTGAAGAGAATGGAGCAAGATATGGAAGAGAACTCTTCTTCGGTCTTCAAATGCAGAGAATGATGATGAGAAACACCACCATGAATTGTTGAGATACTCCGGGATGAAAATTAGAAAGGTTGAACCAACGATGAAAAGAATTTGGAAGATCTTAGAGAAGGACATTTGACTGATGGAAATTCATTCTTACGTCAAACTTTAAAATGAATTTGAGAATAGCTCCGAGAAAATTAGAAGAGTGAGGTAAGATCCTGGGAGAAGACCTATGGGTTAGGGCCCACTCAAAAGAAACACCATTGAAAAGATTTAAAGAGAGAGATTGCACTGGTTAAATTAAATGGCTTGAAAGAGATAACCACCTCAAAATAGTTTGAACGGTTTGGAATGAAAATGCGAATCTTCTGAGATATCTCAGCACTCCGGAACAATTGAATAGTGAGAGGTGAATGATTAAGAGGTGCACCGGCATGCGAAGGTATTTGAAACGAGGAAAAGGATATGATCAACAAAGTTTGAATTGAAACCACCGGAGAAGAAAAGAGAACGAAGAATGATGAACTTGTAGAGCATCTTCACGAGAACCACAGGGTAAGAACATTGACGGAAAAGAATGGAGAGGCTTCCCATCAATAAAATTGATACTTGATTAAGAAATGTTAGTCCTTGAAGAAACAAGGGTGGGAGGGAGGGACAACAAAGACAACTTGGGATGGATGAAACAAACACCGTTGAGAGGACATGAGTTGATCTTGCGAACATTGAAAATGAACGGATCCGCTTAAAGAGAAAAACGCACCAGTTGAAAAGGATTGACATGGCAATCTAGATAATCAAGAAGGATTAGTATCCACATAGGAATATGAGAACACCACTTAGGAAAGGTATGGAATCAACATTTGACTTCGAAGCAACTCGAATACCACAACTCAAAACAAAACAAAGGATTGGCTTGCAGAATAAGCCGGA
The DNA here is from genome assembly GCF_018294505.1 of Triticum aestivum. Lineage (NCBI taxonomy): Eukaryota > Viridiplantae > Streptophyta > Magnoliopsida > Poales > Poaceae > Triticum > Triticum aestivum. The sequence continues at coordinate 507,935,190 of NC_057794.1, forward strand.
ACAAACATATGATAGAGATTTCGTCCGAAGTTTTCGTGGTGGGACCCACATGGGCTTGATCATACAACAACATCATGTATAAGGCAATGCACATGACATACGAAGCGTCCCCGAGTCAGCATAGCCAAGGACTCTTTAAGACACAATGAGACCACTGTAAAACCAACCGTGGATGGGCGGACCACTAGACGTCGAACCCCAATCTCATATCATACATCTATCGGAAAGATATCCTAGGAGCTACTTGAATTCCCACATATAAACTCCCGAAACTTTCCGGTTATGCAATCAGGTGTTGGGGATACAGGGGAAGCATAATATCTCACCCAAAACTAACAATTCCTACATCCAGCTGTATCCATCCTTCAACACATAACCAATAAACCTTCGGAAATCATTTACCTCAACCTTCGAAAAGCATCCGTTATACAAGTTATGGCAATACTCCCGAACTCCCGCCCCAGTACAGGGTGGCCTCGAGGTTATCTCACCAACAACTGCATAAAAGAGATTTTTTATGTCGGCGAACCTCAGGTATTCCCGAACTGCAACGATAAAATTATGACGACAATACCTCGGAGCTCAACTCCCTGGGACACTGCCACAACCCCTAAATGTCAGGAGGCACCAAGAACAATGTTCTCGTCACAAAACCATCAGAACACTTCCAAGATCCCCACGCGATCATAAAAAAATCAGTGAAATTTGAGAAGAGAAGAGTCAAAACTCTACGTCAGGAGGCCTCACCAGAGCGACAAAGGGACTGAGGAGTAAAAAGAATCCTACTCTCTGATATTTATAATCCTATAAGATTCAAAACATTTTTCTAGAATCAACAACGCCAGCGATTCGACCAAGCAGGGGGCTCCTAAGTCGGGGAAGGCTCTGATTACCAACTTATAACACCCACGATGCGGCTATATCTCCCACGTGTCGGAGCATGACTTAGAGGTTTAACCGCATTGTAGGCATGTCACAAGAGGGGTAATCTTTACACATCCCATGTACTGAATAAGAAAGGGATAAAGAGTTGGCTTACAATCACCACTTCACACAATACATAAATATAGCATTACATCATCCAGAATACAATCAAGGTCCGACTACGGAACCGAAATAAAAGAAGACCACCCCTCATGCTATAGATCCCCGATCGCCCCAACTGGGCTCCACTACTGATCAACTGGAAACGAAACAACTCAACGCACACAATCTTCATCGAGCTCCCACTTGAGCTCAGCTGCGTCATCTGCACTGTTATCAATGGCACCTGCAACTGGTTTTCGAAGTAATCTGTGAGTCACGAGGACTCAGCAATCTCACACCCTCGCGATCAAGACTATTTAAGCTTATGGGTAGGAAAGGTAGTGAGGTGGAGCTGTAGCAAGCACTAGCATATATGGTGGCCAACTTACGCAAATGAGAGCGAGAACAGAGGCAAAGCACGGTCGTGAACTAGAAGTGATCAAGAAGTGATCCTGAAACTACTTATGTTCAAACATAACTCCAACACCGTGTTCACTTCCCGGACCCTGCCGAGAAGAGACCATCACGGCTACACACGCAGTTGATGCATTTTAGTTAAGATAAGTGTCAAGTTTTCTACAACCGGACATTAACAAATTCCCATCTGCCCATAACCGTGGGCACGGCTTTCGAAAGTTCAAAACCCTGCAGGGGTGTCCCAACTTAGCATATCACAAGCTCTCACGGTCAACGAAGGATATTCCTTCTCCCAGGACGACCCGATCAGACTCGGAATCCCGGTCACAAGACATTTCGACGATGGTAAAACAAGACCAGCAAAGCCACCCAGATGTGCCAACAAATCCCGATAGGAACTGCACATATCTCGTTCTTAGGGCACACCGGACGAGCAATACGTCGGGTTGGCATAAACCCTGGTTGCCCAGGGGGCGCCGGACATCGCTCAGGTTGGGCCAACACTTAGATAAGCACTGGCCCGGGGGAGGGGGGTTAAAATAAAGATGACCTTTGAGTCTGCATAACCCAAGGGAAAAAGGCTAGGTGGCAAATGGTAAAACCAATGTTGGGCCTTACTGGAGGAGTTCTATTCAAGGCGAACTGTCAAGGGGTTCCCATTATAACCCAACCGCGTAAGGAACGCAAAATCAAGGAACATAACACCGGTATAACGGAAACTAGGGCGGCAAGAGTGGAAAAAAACACCAGGCATAAGGCCGAGCCTTCCACCCTTTACCAAGTATATAGATGCATTAATTAAGTAAGAGATATTGTGATATCCCAACAATAACCACGTTCCAACATGGAACAAACTCCATCTTCACCTACAACTAGCAACGCTATAAGAGGGGCTGAGCAAAGCGGTAACATAGCCAAACAACGGTTTGCTAGGACAAGGTGAGTTAGAGGCTTGACATGGCAATATGGGAGGCATGATATAGCAAGTGGTAGGTATCGCGGCATAAGCATAGCAATAGAGCGAGCAACTAGCAAGCAAAGATAGAAGTGATTTCGAGGCTATGGTCATCTTGCCAGAAATCCCGCAAGGAAGAAGAACGAGTCCATGAAGACAAGCGGACGTAGATGAATGGATCCTCACAACTCCAGAACGAAACCGAAGCTAACGCGAGAAGTAACCCGGAAATAAGCAAACAAACATAGTAAACAACCATCACATAAGCATGGCATAATGTGCAAACAAGTATGATGCATGTCCGGTTTAAATATGCATGGCATGACAAAGTGCAACAAACAACACTACAAATTAAGTGGAGCTCAATATGCAACAAATTGCATATTGACAGAACACCACATCAATTATTTAGTTCACTCCCGGTTATGTACCCAACCAAATTAAATGTTCTTAACATGTCAAGGGGTGAAGCAAATGAAAACTACCTATCTAGGCAATTTTAAATGAGGCCGAAACAACAAGCAACAAGTCCGGAAAATCCTCATGTGCATATTTATGGATTTGGTACTGTTCTGCCCTAAACTAAATTATATAGTTGTTAAACATGCAAGATGAGTGCACCATGTTAAACTAGGCATTTTTCCACCCCATTTACATATAAATTTTATTAAATTCGGAGTTATGGCTATTTAGTTATGAATCAAAGCATTTTAGCATGACATATGGACAAAAATTACACAAACAACATTTTAAACATGGATGAAACTTGGATATTGTGAAACTAGATGAAATTCTTGTCAAGTTACATATATTAATTATTTAGATCCGAAGCACGGTTGTGAAGTTATTAAATGCATGAAGTTTAGGGGCCATTCTGCAAAACTGGCACTCTATGGAAAATAGCTAAATTCGTCCCGAGGGAAAAAATACTACATGGGCCGAATCCTGTTGGCCCAACAGGAAGAGGGGATCTGGAGGGCGGCTCACATCGGCCTTGAGGCCGAATCCGGCTAGCGCTGCGGAGCTGGGCCGGGGCGAACTGGGCCTTGGCGCTGGAGGAGGCCTACGTTGTCGCTGGAGTTCGTCCAGGGTGAGTCCACGGTCAATGAAGGCTCGAGGCAGGGGCGTCTCCCTCCTGCTCGACTGCAGAAGCAGAGGCACTGCAGGGAGCCTGCAGCGGTGCGAGGCTCCGATGGCGCTGGAGTGGGCGCACGAAACTTGCGGCGGCGGGCGTGCAGGGAAGGCCGGCGAGGAGCAGTGGCGAAGCAGAAGAAACGAGCAGGACTTGGCCTTGGAGCAGCGGGGTGATGGCCATCCATGGCGTAGGGCAGGGGAGGCACTGCTCTTCGTCCTCCCGCTCGATGCAGAGGAAGCCACGGTGGGGGACTGCGGGGCTCCGGCGGAAGGGACTTGTGTGGTTTTCAAGGAGGGTCTCGCCGGATCCGCGGCGGCAGGGGCTAGAGGCCAGCAAAGCTCGGGCAGCCAACCATGGCGACGTCATGGGGCTCCTGCTCAAACAAAGAGATAGAGGGGTGAGAGAGAGGTAGAAGAACCAAAGAGGAAGGAGAGGAGCAGGACGAGGCCGATCCTGGTCGATGGAGAAGACGGGGCGCGGTTCACGTGGCTGGGCGCGCCGGCGGCGATGACGCCATGGAGGAAGGAGCAAACAGGAGGAGCTCGGGCTCCTACGGGATCGAGAGGGGCTGGTTGGTCTCCGCGATTTGTTGGAGACGATGGATGGATTGGGGAAAATCCCAAGGAGGAGGTGGCTGCGGGCGAGGGAAAACTGAGGAGGAGCGGGGCGGCTATGGTTGGGCGGCGGCGCAAATCGAGGGAGATGGTAGGATGGTGGATTGGATCGGGGGCTTGGATTGGTGGAGCGCACTGGTTGGTTGCTGGTGATCTCGATGGGGATAGAGCGGGTGGCGGCGCGATGGCACACGAAGCCTAGGTTTTAGGGATTGGTCTAGGGTTGGACTAGTTTATATAGTGAGTGGGTTAGATCAGGGACTATCTCGTCCCTCCGATCAAAATCGGACGGTCAGGAAAAATAGGCTAGGGAGTCCAAATAAGAAAACGGTGATGTTTTGCAGATGTTTGGGGATGATCCGGACCCAACGTGATGACTCCCCGGGTCGGGTTCGGGACAACTTCCGGACGCGCGCGAGGGGTTCGATGCACTGTGCAAAGAGGGTTTCGGACCATGCGATCGCATCGGACGGCTCCAGACGCAAAGAGGGGTTGGCGGATGGACTAGGTGGGCTGTGGCGAGACTGCGAGGGGAGAAGAGAGAGAGGGCCTGTTATCTGTTTCCGGAGACCGAAAACGTCCGATGATAGACCGGCTACTATTGCCGCTATAGTTTAACGCTTGGGCTATCAAACGAACTCCGAATGTGATGAAACTTGGCAGGCAGCCTACCTACAACATAACAACACCACATGCCAACTTCCAACCCATTCCAAGAACATTTTCCGACCACTTACAAAATAATATTTCGGACATGTCGCGGGCGCGTGCAAGTGTGTCTAGGCTCAGAACGGACCACGGAAAGAACGGGGGGGGACCCAAACGGATGCAAGTTTCAAAAACATGCAGATGCAATGCGGATGTTGACATGGCAAGATGCAACACGCAAGCAAATGACAAGGCAACAACAGCGAATAACTGGAAGACACCTGGCGCATCAGTCTCGGGGCGTCACACGAACTCCCGCCCCAGTACTGGGTGGCGTCGAGGTTATCTCACCAACAACTGCATAAAAGAGATTTTCGATGTAAGCGAAACTCGGGTATTCCAGAACTGCAACGATAAAATTGTGACGAAAATACCTCGGAGCTCAACTCCCCGGGACACTGCCACAACCCCTAAATGTCAGGAGGCACCAAGAACAATGTTCTCGTCACAAAACCATCGAAACGATTCCAAGATACCCGCGTGATCCTATATTTTTTTCGTGAAATTTGAGGAGAGAAGAGTCAAAACTCTACGTCAGGAGGCCTCACCAGAGCGACGAAGGGACTGGGGAGTAAAAAGAATCCTACTCTCCGATATATATAATCCTATAAGACTCAAAACATTTTGTTCTAGACTCAACAACGTCAGCGATTCGATCAAGCAGGGGGCTCCTAAGTCGGGGATGGCTCTGATTACCAACTTGTAACACCCACAATGCGGCTATATCTCCCACGTGTTGGAGCACGACTTAGAGGCATAACCGCATAGTAGGCATGTCGCAAGAGGGGTAATCTTTACACATCCCATGTACTGAATAAGAAAGGGATAAAGAGTTGGCTTACAATTGCCACTTCACACAATACATAAATATAGCATTACATCATCCAGAATACAATCAAGGTCTGACTACGGAACCAAATAAAGAAAGACAACCCCAAATGCTAGATCCCCGATCGTCCCAACTGGGCTCCACTACTGATCAATAGGAAATGAAACAACACAACGAACAAGGTCTTCATCGCGCTCCCACTTGATCTCAGTTGCGTCATCTGCACTGGTATCATCGGCACCTGCAACTATTTGGAAGTATCTGTGAGCCACGAGGACTCAGCAATATCACACCCGCGAGATCAAGACTATTTAAGCTTATGGGTAGTAAACCGTAGTGAGGTGGAGCTGCAGCAAGCACTAAGCATATACGGTGGCTAACATACGCAAATAAGAGCGAGAAGAGAAGCAAAGCAACAGTCGTGAATTAGAAGTGATCAATAAGTGATCCTGAATCTACTTACGTTCAAGCATAACACAAGAACCGTGTTCACTTCCCGGACCCTGCCGAGAAGAGACCATCACGGCCACACACATGGTTGATGCATTTTAATTAAGTTAGGTGTCAAGTTCTCTACAACCGGACATTAACAAGCTCCCACGGTCAACGAAGGATATTCCTTCTCCCAAGAAGACCCGACCAGACTCGGAATCCCGGTTACAAGACACTTCGACAATGGTAAAACAAGACCAGCAAAGCCACCCGAATGTGCCGACAAATCCCGATAGGAGCTACACATATCTCGTTCTCAGGGCACACCGGATGGGCAAGACGTCGGGTTGGCATAAACCCTGGTTGCCCAGGGGGCGCCGGACATTGCCCAGTTTGGACCAACACTTAGAGAAGCACTGGCCCGGGGGGGTTAAAATAAAGATGACCCTCGGGAGCGCGACTCCCAAGGGAAAAATAGGTGGTGGTGAGGCAAATGGTAAAACCAAGGTTGGGCCTTGCTGGAGGAGTTTTATTCAAAGCGAACTGTCAATGGGTCCCGATAACACCCAACCATGTAAGGAACACAAAATCAAGGAACATAACACCGGTATGACGGAAACTAGGGCGGCAAGAGTGGAACAAAACAGCAGGCATAAGGCCGAGCCTTCCACCCTTTACCAAGTATATAGATGCATTAATTAATATAAGAGATATTGTGATATCCCAACAATAACCATGTTCCAACATGGAACGAACTTCAACTTCACCTGCAACTAGCAACACTATAAGAAGGGTTGAGCAAAGCGGTAACATAGCCAAACAACGGTTTGCTAGGAAAGGTGGGTTAGAGGCTTGACATGGCAATATGGGAGGCATGATATAGAAAGTGGTAGGTATCGCGACATAGCAATAGAGCGAGCAACTAGCAAGCAAAGATAGAAGTGATTTCGAGGGTATGGTCATCTTGCTTGAGATCCCGCAAGAAAGAAGAACAAGTCCATGAAGAAGACAAGCGGACGAAGTCGAACGAATCCTCACAAACGTGACGTTATCGGAACCAACCCGAAGAAGCAACACCGGAAAGAAGCACACAACATAGTAAACAACCATCACATAAGCATGGCATGATGCACAACCAAGTATGATGCATGTCCGGTTTAATGAGGCATGGCATGGCAAAGTGCACAAACAATACTACAAGTTAAGTGGAGCTCAATATACAATGAGTTGCATATTGTCGGACACCACATTTGATTATTTAGTTCGATCTCGTTTATGTACGCAACAATATTAAATGTTCTTAAACATGGCAAGGGTTGGAGGAAATGAAAACTACCTACCTAGGCAAGTTTAAATGAGGCCGGAACAACAAACAACAAGTCCGGAAACTTCTCATGAGCATATTTTTGGATTAGGTACTGTTCTGCCCTAAACCATATTTTAGAGTTGTTAAACATGCAAATTAAGGTCACCAAGTTAAACTAGGCATTTTTCTACCCCATTTACATATAAATTTTGTTAAGTTTGGAGCTACGGTTATTTAGTTATGAATTAAAATATTTTAGCATGGCAATATGGAAAATTTAAACAAACAGCATTTTAAACATTTTAAACATGGATGGAAGTTGGATATTGTGAAAATAGATGAAATTCTAGTCATGTTTCATATATAACTTATTTTAATCCGATGCACGGTTAATTAGATATTAAATGCATGAATGCTGAGGGTTTTTCTGTAAAACAGGTTACTCTGGAAAAAATTAGGAAATTCGCTGGACTGGAAAAAAAACAGTCGGGCTGAAACTGTAGTCGGGCCAACAGGAACAGGAGGTGGGGGGACGCAGCTCACCATGGGCCTTGGCCCCGTTCAGCGTAGGAGGTGGACGAAGCAGGGGCGCGGTCAACGGGATCGAGCGGTTCCAGGCGTGGGAGGACTTGGCATCGGTCAGCGCAGGGGGAACGGCAACGCTCTCTCAAACCGGACGAAGCATAGGCGAGGCTCTCGCTGGGAAGAAACAGGACGGCGGCAGCGGGCGTGCAGGGAAGGCCAGCGAAGACTAGTCTCCGGTGGAGCCGTGAGGGACTTGGGCGCGACGCGAGGCATTGAGCGGTCAACGCGAGGAGCTCGGGAGGAGCGGTTGGTGCGGGAAGCGACGATGGGCGCCGGTGCAGGCGACGGCGGAGCTTGGCGTGACTGTAGCAACCAGATCGAGGCGGAGGGAGTCAAACCTGGAGCGATGTAGGCGACGCGAACCCACTGGAGAGACGATGTCCATGGCGGGCTTCCTGCGTTGAGAGACAGAGAGCGAAGCGTGAGGAAGGGAGAGATAAACGACAGAGAAGAAGGAGAAAGAGAGAAAGGAAGGAGGCAGAGGAGCTGCGGCATGGTCCAGTCTGGCTCCGGCGGCTGGCCACAGTGGCGTTTGGCGACGGGAGGCTCGGGCTTGGTGCCGCGAGCGGAGGAAAGGAACGGGCGCTGGGGTACGCTGCTGCTGCTGGACAGTTCGGAGGAGCATGGGCGACACGACGATGAAGATGGAGGGCGACGGGGTTGAGTGGACGGGCGCACGGGAGGAGAGGAGGAGGGCGACGACGATGTTGCTGTCGCCGGCGACGGCGAGCTTCGGCCCGACGAGGCGGACGGGCTCGCGGCAACGGGAGGCTGCAGGAGACTGCAAGGACGCTGGGTGCCGCGCAGAGGAGGAAGAGGCGAGGCCTTGGCACGGGCGCACTGGACCGCGGGCGCAAGGAAGCTTCAGATCGGGATCTCCTCTCCCGATTGAATTTGGAGGAGGAGGCACCGGCGAGGTGGATCGAGTGCTCGGGGTCGGGGACAGTGAGCTCGGGCTCCCGTTGGTGGGTGGAGGAAAATGAGGAGAAGGGGATCCCGAGGTGGATCGAGACCGGGCGGTGGCAGCGATGGGGACAAACCTCCTAGAAATTAGGGTTAGGTTGATTTGGTAGGAGGTGGCCTTATATATAGCAAGTGTATTTTGGATAGGGCATTTGGTCCATCCAATCTTAATCGGACGTTCCCGGATAAATAGGCTAGGGGGTCCAAACAAGAAAACAGGGATGTTTTAGGGATGTTAGGAGATGATCTGAATGCAACGGTGATGACTGAGCGGTTCGGGTTTGGGACAACTTTCGGACGCGCGCGAGGGGTTCGATGCACTGTGCAAAGGAGGGGTCAGGTGGTTAGGAGGGGTTTCGGGGGGAAGGGTTAGGTTGGGCCTGGCGGTTGGTAGTGGACTGTGTAGATGGTCCAGGGAGGAAAGAGAGGAAAAGCCCGGCAACAGTTTTCGAAGACCGAAAACGTCCGACGTTTGACCGACTATAATGTCGCTATAGTTATCCGTTGGGGCATCAAAGGGACTCCGAATGCGATGAAACTTGGCAGGCGGCCTACCTACAACAAAACAAGTCCGCACGCCAACTTTCAACCCAATCCGAGAACATTTCCGGCCACTTATAAAATATCATTTCGGACATGCCACGGGCGCGTGCAAGTGTGTCTGGGCTCAGAACGGACAACGGAAGGAACTGGGAGACCCGGACTAATGCAAGTTTTGAAAACATGATGATGCAATGCGGATGACGACATGACAAGATGCAACACGCAAGCAAATGACATGGCAAAGACAATGAATAACTGGAAGACACCTGACGCGTCGGTCTCGGGGCGTCACATTTACGTGCCTACTACGGGCTTCTAGCAAGAACCGTTCTTACCTACGCATCAAAACCACAAAGATTTTTCGTCAAGTGTGATGTTTTAACCTTAACCCAAGGACCAGACATAATCAAATTCGATTCACTAAAGTTGGAGAAACAGACACCCGCCAGCCAGATGTGTGCAAAGTACGTCTGTAGAACCGGTCTCATGAACGTGGTCACGTAATGTTGGTCCGGGCCGCTTCATCCAACAATACAGCCGAACCAAAATAAGACGTTGTTGGTAAGTAGTATGACTATTATCGCCCAAAACTCTTTGTGTTCTACTCCTGCATATCATCTACGCATAGACCTGGCTCGGATGCCACTGTTATCGGCAATTGGCAGGAGCCTTATGGTTGTCTCTTTATTGCATAAGATGCAAGCGCCATATAATTGCTTTACTTTATCGCTATGCGATAGTAATAGTTGGCGAGACGACCATGTGACGACCCGTTGATAGAGATCAAGATGATGGAGATCATGGTGTCATGCCGGTGACGATGGAGATCATGACGGTACTTTGGAGATGGAGATCAAAGGCACAAGATGATAATGGCCATATCATGTCACACATTTTGATTCCATGTGATATTTATCTTTTATGCATCTTATTTTGCTTAGTATGACGGTAGCATTATGAGATGATCCCTTACTAAAATTTCAAGGTATAAGTGTTCTCCCTCAGTATGCACCGTTGCGACAGTTTGTCGTGCCAAGACACCACATGATGATCGGGTGTGATAAGCTCTACGTTCACATACAATGGGTGCAAGCCAGTTTTTCACATGTAGAATACCCGCGTTAAACTTGGCGAGCCTAGCATATGCAGATATGGCCTCAGAACACTGGAGACCGAAAGGTTGAACGTGAATCATATAGTAGATATGATCAACATAGAGATGTTCACCATTGAAGACTACTCCATCTCACGTGATGATCGGACATGGTTTAGTTGATATGGATCACGTGATCATTTAGATGACTCGAGGGATGTCTATCTAAGTGGGAGTTCTTAAGAATATGATTAATTGAACTTAATTTATCATGAACTTAGTCCTGATAGTATTTGCATATCTATGTTATAGATCAATAGCTCGCGTATAGCTCCCCTGTTTTATTTTTGATATGTTCCTAGAGAAAACTAAGTTGAAAGATGATAGTCGCAATGATGCGGACTGGGTCCGTGATCTGAGGACTATCCTCATTGCTGCACAGAAGAATTATGTCCTTGATGCACCGCTAGGTGACATACCTATTGCAGGAGCAGATGCAGACGTTATGAATGTTTGACAAGCTCGGTACGATGACTACTTGATAGTTTAGTGCACCCTACTTTACGGCTTAGAACTAGGACTTAAAAAATGTTTGAATGCCATGCAGCATATGAGATGTTCCAAGAGCTGAAAATGATATTTCAGACTCATGCCTGTGTTAAGAGGTATGAGACCTTTGACAAGTACTTTGCCTAGAAGATGGAGGAGAATGGCTCAGCCAGTGAGCATGTACTCAGAATGTCTGGGTAGTACAATCGCTTGAATCAAGTGGGAGTTAATCTTCTAGATAAAGATAGTGATTGACAGAGTTCTCTAATCACCATCACCAAGCTACTAGAACTTCGTGATAAACTATAATATGCAAGGGATGACGAAAATGATTCCCGAGCTCTTCGCGATGCTGAAATCGGCGAAGGTAGAAATCAAGAAAAAGCATCAAGTGTTGATGGTTAACAAAACCACTAGTTTCAAGGAAAAGGGCAAAGGAAAAGAAAGGGAACTTCAAGAAGAATGACAAGCAAGTTGCCACTCCCATGAAGAAGCCCAAAGCAAGACCCAAGCCTGAAACTGGGTGCTTCTACTGCAAAGGAAATGGTCACTGGAAGCGGAACTGCCCCAAATACTTGGCGGATAAGAAGGATGGCAAAGTGAATAAAAGTATATATGATATACATGTTATTGATGTGTACTTTACAAGTGTTCATAGTAGCCCCTGGGAATTTGATACCAGTTCAGTTGCTATGATTAGTAACTCAAAATAGGAATTACAAAATGAACAGAGACTATAGTTAAGGACGAGGTGACGATGTGTGTTGGAAGTGATTCCAAGGTTGATAAGATCACCATCGCACACTCCCTCTACCTTCGTGATTAGTGATAGACCTAAATAAATGTTATTTGGTGTTTGCATTGAACATGAATATGATTGGATCATGTTTGTTGTGATACGGTTATTCATTTAAGTTAGAGAATAATTGTTGTTCTATTTACATGAATAAAACCTTTGATACATCTCCAACATATCTATAATTTTTTATTGTTCCATGCTGCTATATTACCAATCTTGGATGTTTTATAATCATTTTATAGTCATTTTATATCATTTTTTGGTACTAACCTATTGACATAGTGCCAAGTGCCAGTTGCTGTTTTTCCATGTTTTTTACATCACAGAAAATCAATACCAGACAGAGTCCAAACACCCCGAAACTTTAAGGAGAATTTTTATGGGCCAGAAGGAACATAATGAGCCCTGGTTGTGCCTGGGGGTGCCCCGAGGGGGGCACAACCCATCAGGGCATGCCAGGAGGCCCGGGCGCGCCCTAGTGGGTTGTGCCCACCTCCTGTGCCCCCCGGACCACCTCTTTGATCTATAAATACCCCAATATTCCAGAAACCCTAGAGGCATCGATGAAATATTCATCCGGCCGCCGCAGAGTCCAGAACCACCAGATCCAATCTAGACACCATCTCGGATGGGGTTCACCACCTCCATTGGTGCCTCTCCGATGATGCGTGAGTAGTTCTTTGTAGACCTCTGGTTCCATAGTTAGTAGCTAGATGGCTTCATATCTCTCTATTGATTCTCAATACAATGGTCTCTTGGAGATCCACATGATGTAACTCTTTTGTGGTGTGTTTGTTGGGATCGATGAACTTTGAGTTTATGATCAGATCTATCTTTTTATATCCATGAGAATTATTTGAGTTTCTTTGATCTCTTATATGCATGATCTCTTATAGCCTCGTATTTCTTCTCCAATATTTGGGCTTTGTTTGGCCCACTTGATCTATTTACCTTGCAATGGGAAGATATGCTTTGTAGTGGGTTCGATCTTACGGTGCTTGATCCCAGTGACAGAAAGGGAAGCGAGACGTATGTATCATTGCTACTAAGGATAAAACGATGGGGTCTATCTCTACATAGATAGATCTTGTCTACATCATGTCATCGTTCTTATTGCATTACTCCGTTTCTCCATGAACTTAATACACTAGATGCATGCTGGATAGCAGTCGATGTGTGGAGTATAGTAGTAGATGCAGGCAGGAGTCGATCTACTAATCTTGGACGTGATGCCTATATAATGATCATTGCCTTGATATCGTCATGAGTATTTGAAGTTCTATCAATTGCCCAACAGTAATTTGTTCACCCACCATTTGCTATCTTTCTCGAGAGAAGCCACTAGTGAAACCTACAGCCCTGGGTCTTTCTTCTCTTAATATTTGCCTTTGTGATCTACTTTTATTTGCATTTATTTTCAGATCTATTAGTCCATAAACCCAAAAATACTTTGCTACACTTTATTTTATTTGTGATCTATTTATCCAATCTATTACAACCTTTTTACTGTCACACACCAATTTCTGGCACCGTTACCCGAAAGGGATTGACAGCCCCTTTTACACGTTGGGTTGCGAGGATTTGTTATGTGTGTGAAGGGGTTGTTTACGTTGTGTTGCTTGGTTCTCCGACTGGTTCGATAACCTTGGTTTCATATCTGAGGGAAATACCTACCACTAATGTGCTGCATCATCCCTTCCTCTTTGGGAAAATAGTAACATAGCTTCAAGCGACATCAACCTTCTATGGTCATACACCCAATGTAAATGGTTTATTGAATCTCGATTGTAGTGATACACATATTCATAATATTGATGCCAAAAGATGCAAAGTTGATAATGATAGTGCAACATATTTGTGGCACTGCCGTTTAGGTCATATTGGTGTAAAGCGCATGAAGAAACTCCATGCAGATGGCTTTTGGAATCACTTCATTATGAATCATTTGATACTTGCGAACCATGCCTCATGGGCAAGATGACTAAAACTCCATTCTCCGGAACAATGGAGCGAGCCACCGACTTATTGGAAATAATACATACCGATATATGCGGTCCAACAAGTGTTGAGGCTCGTGGTGGGTATCATTATTTTCTAACCTTCACAGTTGATTTGAGCAGATATAGCTATATCTACTTAATGAAAGACAAGTCTGAATCATTTTGAAAAGTTCAAAGAATTTTAGAGTGAAGTTGAGAATCATCATAACAAGAAAATAAAGTTTCTATGATCTGATCGCGGAGGCGAATATTTGGGTTACGAGTTTGGCCTTCATTTAAAACAATGTGGAATAGTTTCACAAGTCACGCCACCTGGAACACCACAACGTAATGGTGTGTCTGTACGTCGTAACCATACTTTATTAGATATGGTACGATCTATGATGTCTCTTACCGATTTACCACTATCGGTTTGGGGTTATGCATTAGAGACAGTTGCATTCACGTTAAATAGGGCACCATCTAAATCCGTTGAGACGACGCCATATGAACTGTGGTTTGGCAAGAAACCTAAGCTGTCGTTTCTTAAAGTTTGGGGCTGTGAGGCTTATGTGAAAAAGCTTCGACATGATAAGCTCGATCCCAAATCGGAGAAATGTATCTTCATAGGATACCCAAAGGAGACTGTTGGGTACACCTTCTATCACAGATCCGAAGGCAAGATATCCGTTGCTAAGAATGGATCCTTTCTAGAGAAGGAGTTTCTCTCGAAAGAAGTGAGTGGGAGGAAAGTAGAACTTGATGAGGTAGTTGTACCTTCTCTCGAATTGGAAAATAGTTCAACCCAGAAATCAGTTCCAGTGATGCCTACAGCAATTAGTGAGGAAGTTAATGATGATGACCATGAAACTTTAGATCAAGTTACTACCAAACCTCATAGGTCAATCGGAGTACGATCCTCACCAGAGTGGTATGGTAATCCTGTTTTGGAAGTCATGTTACTAGACCATGATGAACCTACGAACTATGAGGAAGCGATGATGAGCCTAGATTCCGACAAATGGCTTGAGGCCATGATATCTGAGATAGAATCCATGTATGAGAACAAAGTGTGGACTTTGGTGGACTTGCCCGATGATCAGCAAGCCATTGAGAATAAATGGATCTTCAAGAGGAAGACAAACGCTGATAGTAGTGGTACTATCTACAAAGCTCGACTTGTCCAAACGGGTTTTTCACAAGCTCAAGGTGTTGACTACGATGAGATTTTCTCACTCGTATCGATGCTTAAAGTATGTCTGAATCATGTTAGCAATTGCCACATTTTATGAAATCTGACAAATGGATGTCAAAACTGCATTCCTTAATGGATTTATTAAAGGAGAGTTGCATATGATACAACCAGAAGGTTTTGTTAATCCTAAAGGTGCTAACAAAATGTGCAAGCTCCAGCGATCCATCTATGGACTGGTGCAAGCATCTCGGAGTTGGAATATACACTTTGATGAGTTGATCAAAGCATATAGTTTTATACAGACTTCCGGTGAAGCCTGTATTTACAAGAAAGTGAGTGGGAGCACTACAGCCTTTCTGATAAGTATATGTGAATGACATATTGTTGATCAGAAATGATGTCGAATTTTCTGGAAAGCATAAAGGAGTGTTTGAAAGGAGTTTTTTCAAAGAAAGACCTCGATGAAGCTGCTTACGTATTGGGCATCAAGATCTATAGAGATAGGTCAAGACACTTAATAAGATTTTATCAATGAGTACATACCATGCAAGATTTTGAAGTAGTTCAAAATAGAACATTCAAAGAAGGAGTTCTTGCCTGTATTGCAAGGTGTAAAGTTGAGTAAGACTCAAAACACGACCACTGCAAAAATAGAAAAAAGAATGAAAGTCATTCCCTATGTCTCAGCCATAGGTTCTATAAAGTATGCTATGCTATGTACCAGACCTATTATGTACCTTGCCATGAGTTTGGCAAGGGGGTACGATAGTGATCCAGGAGTGGATCATTGGACAGTGCTACCTCTTTTAGCACTGCATTGGTTTTCCCCGAAGAGGAAGGGATGATGCAGCAAAGTAGCGTAAGTATTTCCCTCAGTTTTTGAGAACCAAGGTATCAATCCTGTAGGAGGCTACGCGCGAGTCCCTCGTACCTACACAAAATAAATAAATCCTCGCAACTAACGCAAATAGGGGTTGTCAATCCCTATAGGGCCACTTACGAGAGTGAGATCTGATAGATATGATAAGATAATATTTTTGGTATTTTTTTATGATAAAGACGAGAAGTAAAATAAAGGCAAAGTAAATAGCAAAATAAATAACTAAGTAGTAGGAGATTAATATGATAGAGATAGACCCGGGGGCCATAGGTTTCACTAGTGGCTTCTCTCGAAAGCATAAGTATTCTACGGTGGGTGAACAAATTACTGTTGAGCAATTGACAGAATTGAGCATAGTTATGAGAATATCTAGGTATGATCATGTATATAGGCATCACGTCTGAGACAACTAGACCGACTCCTGCCTCCATCTACTACTATTACTCCACTCATCGACCACTATCCAGCATGCATCTAGAGTATTAAGTTAAAAACAGAGTAACGCCTTAAGCAAGATGACATGATGTAGAGGGATAGACTCATGCAATATGAAGAAAACCCCATCTTGTTATCCTCGATGGCAACAATACAATACGTGCCTTGCTGCCCTTACTATCACCGGGAAAGGACACCGCGAGATTGAACCCAAAGCTAAGCACTTCTCCCATTGCAAGAAAGATCAATCTAGTAGGCCAAACCAAACTGATGATTCGAAGAGACTTGCAAAGATAACCAATCATACATAAAAGAATTCAGAGAAGATTCAAATATTATTCATAGATAGACTTGGTCATAAACCCAAAATTCATCAGTCTCAACAAACACACTGCAAAAAGAAGATTACATCGAATAGATCTCCACAAGAGAGGGGGAGAACATTGTATTGAGATCCAAAAAGAGAGAAGAAGCCATCTAGCTACCAACTATGGACCCGTAGGTCTGAAGTAAACTACTCACACTTCATCGGAGAGGCTATGGTGTTGATGTAGAAGCTCTCCGTGATCGATGCCCCCTCCGGCGGAGCTCCTGAACAGCCCCAAGATGGGATCTCGTGGATACAGAAAGTTATGGCGGTGGAATTAGGGTTTCGGCTCCTGTTCTGATCTTTGGGGGTATGTGGGTATATATAGGAGGAAGAAGTACGTCGGTGGAGCAACAGGGGGCCCACGAGGGTGGAGGGCGCGCCCCCCTGCCTCGTGGCCTCCTGTTAATTGGCTTGACGTAGGGTCCAAGTCTCCTGAGTTGTATTCGGTGAGAAAATCACGCTCCCGAAGGTTTCATTCCGTTTGGACTCCATTTGACATTCCTTTTCTTCGAAACCCTAAAACAGGCAAAAAACAACAATTCTGGGCTGGGCCTCCGGTTAATAGGTTAGTCCCAGAAATAATATAAAAGTGGATAATAAAGCCCAATAATGTCCAAAACAGTAGATAATATAGCATGGAGCAACCAAAAATTATAGATATGTTGGAGACGTATCAAGCATCCCCAAGCTTAATTCCTACTCGTCCTCGAGTAGGTAAATGATAACAACAGAATTTTTGATGCGGAGTGCTACTTGGCATAATTTTAGTGTAATTCTTCTTAATTGTGGTATGAATATTCAGATCCGAAATATTCAATACAAAAGTTCATATTGACATAAAAATGATAATACTTCAAGCATACTAACTAAGCAATTATGTCTTCTCAAAATAACATGGCCAAAGAAAGTTCATCCCTACAAAATCATATGGTTTAGTCATGTTTTATTTTCGTCACACAAGAATGCTATCATCATGCACAACCCCGATGACAAGCCAAGCAATTGTTTCATACTTTAGTAATCTCAAACCTATAAACTTTCACGCAATATATGAGCGCTAGCCATGGACATAGCACTATAGGTGGAATAGAATATAATGAGGGGGGTTGTGTGGAGAAGACAAAACAGGAGGAAGTCTCACATCAACGAGGCTAATCAATGGGCTATGGAGATGCCCACCGATTGATGTTAATGCAAGGAGTAGGGATTGCCATGCAACGGATGCACTAGAGCTATAAATGTATGAAAGCTCAACAAAAGAAATTAGTGGGTGTGCATCCAACTTGCTTGCTCATGAAGACCTAGGGCACTTGAGGAGGCCCATTGTTGGAATATACAAGCCAAGTTCTATAATGAAAAATTCCCACTAGTATATGAAAGTGATAACATGAGAGACTCTCTACTATGAAGATCATGGTGCTACTTTGAAGCACAAGTGTGGCAAAGGATAGTAACATTGTCCCTTCTCTCTTTTTCTCTCATTTTATTTTTTTGGGCCTTTTTACGGCCTTTCTCTTTTTTTTTAATTATTCCTCACTTGGGACAATGCTCTAGAAAATGATGATCATCACACTTCTATTTATTTACAACTCAATGATTACAACTCGATACTAGAACAAAGATGACTCTATATGAATGCCTCCGGCGGTGTACCGGGATATGCAATGAACCAAGAGTGACATGTATGAAAGAATTATGAACGGTGGCTTTGCCACAAATACTATGTCAACTACATGATCATGCTAAGAAATATGACAATGATGAATGTGTCATGATGAACGAAATGATGGAAAGTTGCATGGCAATATTTCTCGGAATGGCTATGGAAATGCCATAATAGGTAGGTATGGTGGCTGTTTTGAGGAAGATATAAGGAGGTTTATGTGTGAAAGAGCGTATCATATCACGGGGTTTGGATGCACCGGCGAAGTTTGCGCCAACTCTCATTGTGAGAAAGGGCAATGCACGGTACCGAAGAGGCTAGCAAGGATGGAAGGGTGAGAGTGCGTATAATCCATGGACTCAACATTAGTCAAAAAGAACTCACATACTTATTGCAAAAATCTACAAGTCATCAAAAACCTCGGTACCACGCGCATGCTCCTAGGGCGATAGATTGGTAGGAAAAGACCATCGCTCGTCCCCGACCGCCACTCATAAGGAAGACAAACAAATAACACCTCATGTTTCAAATTTGTTGCATAACGTTTACCATACGTGCATGCTACGGGACTTGCAAACCTCAAAACAAGTATTTCTCAATTTCACAACTACTCAACTAGCACGACTTTGATATTATTGCCTCCATGTCTCAAAACAATCATCAAGCATCAAACTTCTCTTAGTATTCAACACACTCATAAGAAAGTTTTATTATTAGTCTTGCATACCAAGAATATTAGGATTTTAAGCAAATTACCATGCTATTTAGACTCTCAAAATAATCTAAGTGAAGCATGAGAGATCAATAGTTTCTATAAAACAAATCCACCACTGTGCTCTAAAAGATATAAGTGAAGAACTAGAGCAAAATTATATAACTCAAAAGATATAAGCGAAGCACATAGAGTATTCTAACAAATTCCAAATCATGTATGGCTCTCTCAAAAGATGTGTACAGAAAGGATGATTGTGGTAAACTAATAAGAAAACACTCAAATCATACAAGACGCTCCAAGTAAAACACATATCATGTGGTAAATAAAAATATAGCTCCAAGTAAAGTTACCGATAGAAGTAGACGAAAGAGGGGATGCCTTCCGAGGCATCCCCAAGCTTTGGCTTTTAGGTGTCCTTAGATTATCTTGGGGGTTACATGGGCATCCCCAAGCTTAGGCTCTTGCCACACCTTGTTCCATAATCCATCAAATCTTTACCCAAAACTTGAAAACTTCACAACACAAAACTTAAAGTAGAAAATCTCGTGAGCTCCGTTAGCGAAAGAAAATAAAAGACCACTTCAAGGTACTGTAATGAACTCATTCTTTATTTATATGTGTGTTATACCTACTGTATTCCAACTTCTATATGGTTTATAAACTAATTTACTAGCCATAGATTCATTAAAATAAGCAAACAACACACGAAAAACAGAATCTGTCAAAAACAGAACAGTCTGTAGTAATCTGTAGCTAGCGCAAGATCTGGAATCCCAAAAATTCTAAAATAAATTGCTGGACGTGAGGAATTTATCTATTAATCATCTGCAAATATAATTAACTAAATAGCACTTTCCAAATAAAAATTACAGCAGTTCTCGTGAGCGCTAAAGTTTCTGTTTTTTACATCAAGTTCAACAAGACTTTCCCCAAGTCTTCCCAACGGTTCTACTTGGCACAAACATTAATTAAACACAAAAAACACAACCAGAACAGAGGCTAAATAATTTATTTATTACTAAGAAGGAGAAAAAAGCAAGTAATAAAAAAAATTGGGTTGCCTCCCAACAAGCGCTATCGTTTAACGCCCCTAGCTAGGCATAACAAGCAAGAATAGATCTAGGTATTGCCATCTTTGGTAGGCAATCCATAAGTGGTTCTCATAATAGATTCATAAGGTAATTTAATTTTATTTCTAGGAAAGTGTTCCATGCCTTTCCTTAATGGAAATTGGAATCTAATATTTCCTTCCTTCATATCAATAATTGCACCAATCGTTCTAAGGAAAGGTCTACCAAGAATAATAGGACATGAAGGATTGCAATCTATGTCAAGAACAATAAAATCTGCGGGCACATAATTCCTATTTGAAACAATAAGAACATCATTAATTAATCCCATTGGTTTCTTAATAGTGGAATCCGCAAGGTGCAAGTTTAGAGAGCAATCATCAAAATCACGGAAACCTAACAAATCACACAAAGTCTTTGGCATCGTGGAAACACTAGCACCCAAATCACATAAAGCATAGCATTCATGATCTTTAATTTTAATTTTAATAGTTGGTTCCCACTCATCATAAAGTTTTCTAGGGATAGAAACTTCCAATTCAAGTTTTTCTTCATAAGATTGCATCAAGGCATCAACGATATGTTTAGTAAACGCTTTATTTTGACTATAAGCATGAGGAGAATTTAGCATGGATTGCAACAAGGAAATACAATCAATCAAAGAGCAATTTTCATAGTTAAATTCCTTGAAATCCATAATAGTGGGTTTAGCAACATCTAGGGTTTTAATTTCTTCAATCCCACTTTTATCAAATTTAGCATCAAGATCAAAAGATTCAGAATTCTTGGAACGCCTTGTAGGTCAAGGTGGATCATATTCAGTCCCATCATTATCAAGATTTATATTGCAAAACAAAGATTTAATAGGGGACACATCAATAACTTTTAGATCTTCATCATTATTTTCATAGGAACTAGAAGAACACGCTTTTATAAAGGCATCTTTCTTAGCACGCATCCTAGAGGTTCTTTCTTTGCACTCGTCAATGGAAATTCTCATGGCTTTGATAGACTCAGTGATATCATGCTTAGGTGGAATAGATCTAGGTTTCAAAGAATCAACATCAAGAGCAATTCTATCAACATTCCTAGCCAAATCATCAATCTTAAGCAATTTTTCTTCAATCATAGCATTACAATTCTTTTGCGAAGTAATAAATTCTTTAATATTAGATTCAAAATCAGAGGGAATCTTATTATAATTTCCATAATAATTTTTGTAGGAATTACCATAATTATTAGAGGGATTACTAGGATAAGGCCTAGGATTGAAATTTCCTCTATACGCGTTGTTACCAAAATTGTTCCTACCAACAAAATTCACATCCATAGATTCATTATTATTCTCAATCAAAGTAGATAAGGGCATATCATTAGGATCAGAAGAAACACTCTTATTAGCAAATAATTTCATAAGTTCATCCATCTTTCCACTCAAAACATTAATTTCTTCTATCGCATGCACCTTTTTATTAGTAGATCTTTGAGTATGCCATTGAGAATAACCATAATATTATCTAGGAGTTTAGTAGCTTCTCCTAAGGTGATTTCCATAAAAGTGCCTCCCGCGGCCGAATCAAAAAGATTTCTAGAAGCAAAATTCAATCCGGCATAAAAATTTTGTATAATCATCCACAAATTTAAACCATGAGTAGGGCAATTACGTATCATTAATTTCATTCTCTCCAAAGCTTGTGCAACATGTTCATGATCAAGTTGCTTAAAGTTCATAATATCATTTCTAAGAGAGATGATTTTAGCGGGAGGAACATACTTAGAGATAAAAGCATCTTTGCACTTGTTCCATGAATCAATATTATTTTTAGGCAAAGACGAAAACCAAGCTTTAGCACGATCTCTAAGGGAAAAAGGAAATAGCTTCAATTTAACAATATCATTATCCACATGTTTCTTCTTTTGCATGTCACACAAATCAACGAAGCTATTTAGATGGGTAGCGGCATCTTCACTAGGAAGGCCGGAGAACGGATCTTTCATGACAAGATTCAGCAAAGCAGTATTAATTTCACAAGATTCAGCATCGGTAAGAGGAGCAATCGGAGTGCTAATAAAATCATTGTTGTTGGTATTGGTGAAGTCACATAATTTAGTATTATCTTGAGCCATCGCGACAAACAAGCAAACAAACACACAAGCAAACAAAAAGCAAGTGGACAAAAAGGGGAAAATAGAGAAAGAGAGGGAGGATAGAGAGAGAGAGGGCGAATAAAACGGCAAGGGTGAATTGGGGGGAGAGGAAAACGAGTGGCAAATGGAAAATAATGTAATGCGGGAGATAAGGGTATGTGATGGGTACTTGGTATGTTGACTTTTAAGTAGACCTCCCCGGCAACAGTGCCAGAAATCCTTCTTGCTACCTCTTTTAGCACTGCGTTGGTTTTCCTCGAAGAGGAAGGGATGATGCAGCAAAGTAGTGTAAGTATTTCCCTCAGTTTTTGAGAACCAAGGAATCAATCCAGTAGGAGGCTACGCACGAGTCCCTCGTACATGCACAAAACAAATAAATCCTTGCAACCAATGCAAATAGGGGTTGTCAATCCCTATAGGGCCACTTACGGGAGTGAGATCTGATAGATATGATAAGATAATATTTTTGGTATTTTTTTATGATAAAGATGCAAAGTAAAATAAAGTCAAAGTAAATAGCAAAGTAAATAACTAAGTAGTAGGAGATTAATATGATAGAGATAGACCCGGGGGCCATAGGTTTCACTAGTGGCTTCTCTCGAGAGCATAAGTATTCTACGGTGGGTGAACAAATTACTGTTGAGCAATTGATAGAATTGAGCATAGTTATGAGAATATCTAGGTATGATCATGTATATAGGCATCACATCTGAGACAAGTAGACCGACTCCTGCCTGCATCTACTACTATTACTCCACTCATCGACCGCTATCCAGCATGCATCTAGAGTATTAAGTTAAAAACAGAGTAACGCCTTAAGCAAGATGACATGTTGTAGAGGGATAGACTCATGCAATATGAAGAAAACCCCATATTGTTATCCTCGATGGCAACAATACAATACGTGCCTTGCTGCCCTTACTGTCACCAGGAAAGGACACCGCAAGATTGAACCCAAAGCTAAGCACTTTTCCCATTGCAAGAAAGATCAATCTAGTAGGCCAAAACCAAACTGATAATTCGAAGAGACTTGCAAAGATAACCAATCATACATAAAAGAATTCAGAGAAGATTCAAATATTAGTCATAGATAGACTTGATCATAAACCCACAATTCATCGATCTCAACAAACACACCGCAAAAAGAAGATTACATCGAATAGATCTCCACAAGAGAGGGGGAGAACATTGTATTGAGATCCAAAAAGAGAGAAGAAAACATCTAGCTACTAACTATGGACCTGTAGGTCTGAAGTAAACTACTCACACTTCATCGGAGAGGCTATGGTGTTGATGTAGAAGCCCTCCATGATCGATGCCCCCTCCGGCGGAGCTCCGAAACAGGCCCCAAGATGGGATCTCGTGGATACAGGAAGTTACGGCATTCGAATTAGGGTTTCGGCTCCTGTTCTGATCGTTTGGGGGCACGTGGGTATATATAGGAGGAAGAAGTACGTCGGTGGAGCAACAGGGGCCCACGAGGGTGGAGGGCGCGCCTGGGGGGGGGGGGGGCAGGCGCGCTCCCTACCTCGTGGCCTCCTGTTAATTGGCTTGACGTAGGGTCCAAGTCTCCTGAGTTGTATTCAGTGAGAAAATCACGTTCCCGAAGGTTTCATTCCATTTGGACTCCGTTTGATATTCCTTTTCTTCGAAACCCTAAAACAGGCAAAAAAAGAGCAATTCTGGGTTGGGCCTCCGGTTAATAGGTTAGTCCCAAAAATAATATAAAAGTGGATAATAAAGCCCAATAATGTCCAAAACAGTAGATAATATAGCATGGATGTCAGAGTAAATGGCCATGGGTAGCCTAGCCGGCTCCTCCTGGCCCATCTGAAAAAAGTTATGAGCCCGCCCGGCTCTCAAGAATCCAAGACATGGGGCCGCCTTCCCCTAGCTGGCTGCAGCCCAGGCCGGCTTTCGGAAGGCGGTCCGACTTTAGCCCTCATGAGAAGGCCGACTCCAAGAAGCCGGCCATGAGAAGGCCGACTCCAAGAAGCCGTCTCCCCATAAAGCGGTCAAGACCGTACCCACAAAGTTTGCACCCACCTAACGGCGGTGCGACGGGGTGTGGCTACAGTAAAGCCTGCCACCCCCGAATCCCGGAGCACGCCTGGCACAGTGCGCCGTACGGGGTAGGCGTGACCCGTCTGGCGCAGCACTGTTGCCATGCTGACTCTGGCATCACCCACAACGGGCCGCCAGCATGGCCCATCGATGGTGGGCCCCTTCGAGCAGAGAGACGCCCGAAGGCGGCCACGCCTCCAACTAGTCGGCCCAAGACAGAGCCGGCTCCCCGCAGCCGGCTTGCCGCCTCCCTCGAGGAAGACGCCCCATTAAGGAGACAAGACGCGGTAAGGCTACAGCGATCGCCCAACAGGCGGCGGTACTGTAGCCGCGCTTACCACGATGAAGCTCACGTCAACAAGATAAAGCCACAGTGACCAGCCGCTGACCAGGCCCTGGGCATTGGGGCCTGCCTGTTGACCAAGGAGCTGGCAGCCGGCGGGACCCACCAGTCGGCGGGCCCCAGCAGCCGGCGCAGAAGCCGGCGAGCACAGTCACAGATGGCTGGGCCCCGCGCCCAGCCGGATTACCATTGTACCCCCGGGGGGTAGGCCTATATAAACCCCCCGGAGCACCCATGCAAAGGGTGGGACCCCATGCTAGTTCTAGACACCACATAAGGAGAAGAAGCAGGCTAGCCGTGCCCCTTCTTCCTCCTCCCCCCAAAGCAGCTCCAGGAGCGTTGTGTAGCTACTTGATTCATCGAGTGAGCATGCGGAGACCCCACAGTGCAGCAGTAGGGGTGTTATCTCCTCGGAGAGCCCCGAAGCTGGGTAAGATCCGCCGGCGTGCATGTCTTCGCCGTATCCCGCTTCCAGGCACCGGCGATGTCTTACTGCTTCCCACAAAGATAAGCCACTCGTTGGCATATGTCGCACCCACCACCCGACATTTGGCGCCCACCGTGGGGCCAGGTGCACCGTCGTCCGGAGACCTGTTCTGGACGGGAACCCTCTTCCTCCCCAGCGAGCGTAGCCAGCCCGGCACGCCCGATGGCGCTTGCCACGACACGCTGCAAGGCGTCACCAGCATCTGCGCGGCAAGCGGCCTCGCCGATCTCCCCGACGAGACCTTCATCTCCGACGAGCTCGCCTCCGATGCGGGCACCGACCACCTCGCCAACCTTCTCGGCCAGCTCCATGTCTCCAGCGAGCCCGCTGCAAACCTGGAGTCGGTTGGCTCCAGCGACCCGATGCCTGTCGACTCCGACACGGCCTCCTACGACACCTTTCCCACCAACGTCGCGATCTACAACGACCCGCTTCCTCGAGCCGACGGCTGCGATGCTGTCACCGCCGAAGTGATGGTTGTCGACCACGGCGGCCTGGCCGACGAGAGCGCCCACGACGCCTCGCGTGCGGCGGCCCACGACTTGTCCGCTCCTCTCCCGGCCGATGCCGACGACGAAGCACTGGAAGCTTGCCGCCTCGCCCTCCTCGCAGAGGGCCGGAGGCTGGCCTCCGTAAGACGCCTCACTGAGGCCTACCGGCGCGAAGCTGACCGCGCCACCTTCGGCACGCCGGCCCCGGGCGGGCCAAGCCGGGCCGGCCTTGTCAAGCAACGCGGCGCCGTCATCGCCGACACGCTGGGAGTCGACCGCCCGGTTTATGCCATTCCGCTTGAGAACTTGCATGTCGCCCAGGCGGCCGTAGACGAGCTGGACGGCCTGGAGGCCGAAGACCTTCCCCACATGACCCGGCGCATCCAGCAATTGATTGACGCCGCCGTGCAGCGGCACGAAGCCGACGCTCGCGCGGAAAGCCTTCCCCCGCGCCGAGAACACGGCGCGATGTCCCGGACGCCGACTACGAGCAATACCCGCGCGTGACGCGGGAAGGAGCCGGCTACCAGCCGCAGCCGGACCCGGATCTCAATCGAGCGGGACGCGGACGGTCATCCCCGAGCCATGGAATGGCGGGGCGACCCGCCTCCGCCTCCGCCCCGTGGAGAAAGATATCCTGCCTCGCCGCCAGTGGCGCACCCGACTCTCAGCGGCCGGCTGGGCCGCCGCGAAGGAATCAGCGAGAACGATGCCCGCCATCGGATCGACCGCCTGGCGCGAGCCCTGGCGCTGGAAGAAGAAGACAATGTCGGCCCGCCTTGTTTTGGCCCCCGCATCCGCGACGAGCCCTTTCCCAAAGGGTTCTCGCTCCCAAGAGACACTCCCAAGTACAACGGCTCCATGTAGCCGGAAGATTGGCTGATCGACTACTCCACCGCAGTTAGCATAGCCAATGGCAACCGGCGCGTCGCCGTGAAGTACGTGCCCCTCATGCTGCAGGGCACGGCGCGGACCTGGCTCAACAGCCTCAAGCCGCGTAGCATGAACAGCTGGCTAGACTTCACAGAAGCCTTCATCCGCAACTTCACCAGCACCTACAAGCGGGCTCCCAAGCCCAGACAGCTTTCCTTGTGCATACAAGGCCCCGCCGAGTCCACTCGCGATTACCTTACGCGTTGGGCCGAGCTCCGCAACTCCTGTGAAGGGGTGCACAAGGTACAAGCCATAGAATACTTCACAGCCGGATGCCGAGAAGGCACCCTCCTCAAGCACAAGCTCCTCTGCGACGAGCCGTCTACCCTCGACGAGCTTCTGGACATAGCGGACAAGTACGCCACCGCCGACTCCTCGATGAAGACCGAGCTTCGGGTAGACGCGTCCGGAAATGTGCTCAACCCGGCGCCCAAGACGCCGGCCGGAGAACCCGGTCGACACCCCAACTCGAACGACCACAAGCGCAAGGGCCCCGCGCCGCCCCCCGCCAGCCGGCAGGTGGCCATAGTCGAAGATGCACCGCCTGAAGAACGACCGGCGCCCAAGAAGCCCAAGGGCGGCAGGCCGGCTTGGCAGCCCGCCTTCTCCTACAAGCAAACCCTCGACGCCCCTTGCAAGTTCCACAGCGGCGCGAAGCCATCCAACCACACGACCCGGAAGTGTAACTGGCTCACCCGAATCTCTAAGGGAGAGGGGCTCTTGCCACCTCCGCCTGCCGGCCCGCTGCCTCTGCCTCCGCCGCCTCCGGCTGCTCGGCCCACAGTCGAAGCCGTGCATGACGAGTTCCCTGACGAGCAAGCAACCTACATCGTCTTTACAAGCCAGCCCAAAGACCGGCGCAGCAAACGCCAAGAGCGCCAGGAAGTTGGCATGGTCACTGCCAACCCCGCTGGACACATGCATTGGTCGGAAAAGCCCATCAGCTGGAGCCGGGCCAACCATCCGGAGGTGATGCCGTCTCCCGGCTCTTATGCTTTGGTCCTGGAAGCCACCCTTGCAACGGACAGACGCGTTGCCCGCTTCTCCCATGTGTTGATAGACGGCGGGAGCAGCATCAACATCCTGTATCGTGACACCCTGGAAAAGTTGAACGTCAAGACAAAATAGCTCACGCCCACTCGGACAGTGTTCCACGGCATCGTACCCGGCCTGTCTTGCGCCCCCATTGGCAAAATCAAGATTGATGTACTTTTTGGGGACAAGGAGCATTTCCGCCGGGAAGCGATCTGGTTTGAAGTGGTGGACCTGGAGAGCCCTTACCATGCATTACTGGGCTGACCTGCCTTGGCCAAATTCATGGCGGTTCCCCACTATGCATACCTCAAGATGAAGATACCAAGCACCAAAGGCGTCATCACCATAGCCGGTGACTACAAGAAGTCCTCCGAGTGCGCAGCGGCAGCAGCCGGCTGGCCGAGTCCCTTGTGATTGCTGAAGAGAAGAAGATGCTGGACCGAGTCGTGGCCATAGCCAGCAAGCAGTCGGCCGTGTCCCCCGACCCCAAGGAGCATGATGCTCAAGGATCTTTCCAGCCGGCCAAGGAGACGAAGAAGATACCTCTTGACCCCGAGCATCCAGAGAGGTTTGCCGTCATTGGGGCAAACCTGAACAGCAAATAGGAAGGCGAGCTCGCCGATTTCCTCCGTGAGAATCGGGACATCTTCGCATGGTCCCCCAAGGACATGCCAGGTGTTCCGAGGAAATTCGCCGAGCACAAACTACATGTTCGAGAAGACGCAAAGCCAGTCAGACAACCCCTCCGCCGACTATCGGAGGAGAAACGTAGGATTGTAGGGGAGGAGATAGCCCGGCTCCTGGCAGCCGGCTTTATCATGGAAGTTTTCTTTCCAGAGTGGCTCGCCAACCCGGTCCTTGTGCTAAAGAAGAATAACAAGTGGCGCATGTGTATAGACTACACAAGTCTCAACAAGGCCTGCCCCAAAGATCCCTTCGCCCTGCCAAGGATAGACCAAGTGATAGACTCCACAGCCGGATGCGAGCTGTTGAGTTTTTTGGATGCTTACTCCGGATACCATCAGATAAAGCTGGATCCGGACGACCGCCTGAAGACCGCCTTCATCACGCCGTTTGGAGCCTTCTGCTACCTGACTATGACATTCGGCTTGAGAAACGTCGGTGCCACTTTTCAGCATTGCATGCAGAAGTGCCTCCTCAAGCAACTCGGCAGAAACGCTCATGTATATGTGGACGACATCATGGTGAAGACGGAGAAGCACGGCACCTTGTTGGGAGACCTCAAGGAAACATTTGAGAACTTACGCCGGTTCCAAATCAAGCTCAACCCCGAGAAATGCATGTTCGGAGTGCCAGCCGGCCAGCTCCTAGGCTTCCCGGTCTTCGAACGCGGCATCGAGTGCAACCCGGTGAAGATCAAGGCCAACGAGAGAATGGCGATCCCCACCAAGCTTCGAGACATCCAGAAGTTCATCGGGTGCTTGGCCTCCCTGAACCTCTTCATGAGCCGGCTCGGAGAGAAAGCTCTCCCCCTGTACTGCCTCATGAAGAAGAGCACTCACTTCAAGTGGAACGACCAGGCCAACCAAGCTTTTCACGAGATGAAGAAGATGCTGGCCACGCCGCCTGTCCTCGCGGCACCGACTGAGAAAGAGCCCATGCTCCTTTACATCGCTGCAACCAGCCGGGTGGTCAGCACCGTCATCGTAGTCCAGCGCCCGGAAGAAGGCCGAGCCCAGCCGGTCCAGAGGCCGGTGTATTATTTGAGCGAGGTGCTATCTGCCTAAAAGCAGAACTACCCGCACTACCAAAAGATGTGTTACGGCGTGTACTTCACCGCCAAGAAGCTGAAGCCCTACTTTCAAGAGCATCCCGTCACGGTCGTATGCACTGCCCCGCTAGCCGAGATCATAGGCAGCCGGGATGCATCCGACCGGGTGGCGAAATGGGCCATCGAGTTGGCCCCCTACACGATCTTCTACCAGCCCCGCACTGCCATCAAGTCCCAAGCACTGGCCGACTTCCTCGTCGACTGGGCCGAGACCCAGTACCTGCCGCCGGCTCCCGACTCCACCCATTGGCGCATGCACTTCGACGGGTCCAAGATGCGCACCGGCTTGGGAGCCGGCATCGTCCTTACCTCTCCCAAAGGCGACAAGCTCAGATACACGCTATAGATCCACTTTGCCGCCTCCAACAATGTGGCCGAGTATGAGGCGCTCATACATGGGCTCCGGCTTGCCAAAAAACTTGGCATTCGCCGGATCCTATGTTATGGCGACTCGGACCTGGTAGTCCAGCAATCATCCGGCGACTGGGATGCCAAGGACGCGAATATAGCGAGCTACCATTTCCTGGTCCAACAACTCAGCGGATACTTTGAAGGATGTGAGTTCCTCCACGTACCACGAGCCGACAACGAGCCAGCCGATGCCCTGGCTCGAATAGGCTCCACTCAGCAAGCAATTCCAACCGGCGTCGCTCTACAACGCCTCCTCAAGCCGTCTATCAAGCCGTCTCCGGAATCCGATTCCATCTTCGTGCCGCCCGACCCCAATGCGGCCGGGTCCGGCTCGAAGAATCAAGTGGCCGACCCCAAGCCCCCCGTAGCCGGCCCCGCGGCTTCGGCAGCCGGCTCGGGGACTTCGGCAACCGGCTCGGGGACTGCGGTAGCCGGCCCGGGGACTACACCAGCACTATAGCCGGCGGCCGACTCCAACACCTCACCGCCCAGCCCGCCCACCCTGGTGGCGGTAGCCACTTTGGCAGTAGAAGAAGTCGCGGCTCCATCATGGGCTCAGTCCATCCTCAACTTCCTAGTAAACCAAGACCTGCCGGCTGACGAAACAGAAGCAAGACAAGTCCAGCGTCGAGCCGGAGCGTACACAATCGTCAACAGAGAACTACTCAAGAGAAGCATCACTGGAATCCTCCAACGGTGCGTCGAGCAAGAGAAGGGCATTGCAATCCTCACAGACATTCACCAAGGAGAATGCGGCCACCATGCGGCCTCAAGATCACTTGTTGCCAAAGCCTTCCGCCATGGTTTCTTCTGGCCGACTGCTTTGGACAACGCCAAAGAATTAGTCAAGCATTGCAAGGGATGCCAGCTCTTCAGCTCCAAGCAACACATGCCGGCTTCGGCACTCAAGACCATTCCCCTCACTTGGCCCTTTGCCGTTTGGGGACTGGACATGGTGGGCCCATTCAAGACGGCGCGCGGCGGCATGACGCATTTGCTCATCGCCGTGGACAAATTCACCAAGTGGGTTGAGGCAAAGCCAATCAAGAAGCTGAATGGGCCGACTGCCGTGACGTTAATCGCGGATATAACAACTCGGTACGGCGTGCCGCACAGCATCATCACCGACAATGGCATGAATTTTGCCAAAGGAGCCTTGGCACGTTTCTGCGCAGCCCAAGGAATTCGGCTGGACTTAGCATCCATCGCCCACCCGCAGTCAAACGGCCAGGTCGAGCGAGCCAACGGCCTCATCCTCTCCGGCATCAAGCCCCGACTGGTTGTACCTCTGGAGCGCTCAGCCGGCTGTTGGCTCGATGAGCTGCCGGCTGTCCTCTGGAGTCTGCGCACTACACCAAACAAGTCAACCGGCTTCACCCCCTTCTTCCTTGTGTATGGTGCCGAGGCGGTCATCCCAACTAACATCAAATTTGACTCGCCTCGAGTAACCATGTACACGGAAGCGGAGGCCAAGGAAGCACGAGAAGACGGTGTCGACCTGCTGGAAGAAAGCCGGCTGTTAGCCCTCAGCCGGTCTGCAATTTACCAGCAGGGTTTGCGCCGCTACCACAGCCGGAAGGTCAGGCCAAGATCTTTCCAAGAGGGCGACCTTGTGCTCCGGCTGATCCAGCGAATAGCCGGCCAGCACAAGCTCTCAGCCCCTTGGGAAGGCCCTTTCGTCATCAGCAGAGCTCTAGGCAACGACTCCTACTACCTGATCGACGCACAGAAGCCGAAGGCACGCAAGAGAGACGACTCCGGCAAGGAGTCAGAACGGCCATGGAACGCCAACCTCCTTCGAAGATTTTACAGTTGAAAGGCAGTATGTATCACGCTAACTTTTGTATTAAGTACAAGACAATAGGCTCCCCGAGGAGGGCTCGGGGACTGCCATCCCTTATTTATGAATGAAAAGTATCATGCTTATGACCTTGTCGTATCATTTACTTATTTCGTCCGGCACCGAGTTCGACTAGTCGGCTCGGGGACTGGCCGACTGAAGTTATGTTAGAAGTCCTACCCGCAGTCAGACAAGTAGTGTGCCGGCTCTCAAGCCTTCTCTTGCCAAAAGTCGCAGTTCAAAGAATCGGCTGTCCGGCTGGCAAGAGTCAAAGGTGGGAATGACCGCCCACACGAAAAACGGCTAGGGACTAACGGACTGATATAACAAAAGCCGGTTTTTCTCACACCGCCGACTGGCTACCAGAGTAGCCGGCCGGCCGGTTTCCATTCACTTTACTTTAATCCAAGAAAGCTCAAGTACTTGGCTCCCCAAAGAGGGAAGGCGGCAAAGGAAAAAGCCTAAGGATAAACAAGCATACGCGAATGGAAACCAAACATGCACATGATAATATTTACATAAAAAGACCTCCAAGAGGCCAGCATTCAACATAGTTTGGATACACCCCCAGTGGGTGGAACTGCGAAAACTTAACAAAAGATTGTTCAAAGACAACAAAGCAGGAAAGATAAAGACGGCAGGTCAAACTGGCGGAGCGGCCGACAAGCCAGACCGGTTGGCGGAGACGGTCGTGCCGGCTGAAGGAGCGGCCGGCTGACGAACTTCGGCTTGGTCGCCGCCTCCCGCAGAGGGCGCGCTTCCACGCACCTCGTTGCTGGAGGCACGGGCGGCCTGAGGTCGGCTGGTTGTTCCACCAGCCGGCTCGACGTCTCCGCCGTCCTCGTCTTCGTCTTCTTCGCCCTCATCGCTGGAGGCAATCTCCTCCGCCGAGTCCTCGCCCACCGCCGGTTCAGCCCGAACCACTCCTCCGCTGTGCGACACCGTCATCATCGATTTCGGGTGCGAAAACACTGATGTCGGTGCACTCGACGATCATCGAAGCCCGCTGGGCGATAGCCGGCCTCACCGCCTCCAGCTCCGCGTCGGCCTCCATCCGCCAAGTGCGCAGCTGGTCCGGGCTTAGCCCTGGGTACCAAGCCCGAACAAATTCCAACGCCCGCCCGGCTCCGAGGCGGGCCGCTGACGCTTTCCAAGCCTCGAAGCGACCAACTGCGACTTCCAGCCAGTCGGCAGTTCGGCTTGGAGTGCGGGGGATCGTCTCGCCGGGCCAGAGGGCGGCCAGCACTTGCGCCCCGGCATGTTGGAGCCGGCGAAGCATCCGATGAGCCGGCTGCAACCGTGCCTGGACAGCCAGGAGCTGCTCCTCAAGGGTCCGGTTTGTAGCCGGCGCGATGTCGGCCCCCGCTTGCCGGCGCGCCTCGCGATGGGCCTCAATGCTTTGGGCGGCGAAGGCGGAGGAGCCCGGGAAGTAATCTGCAAGAAACAACAAGCAACAGCTCAAGATAAGTCAAAAGACGCAGGCGGCAAGGGGCAGGAGAAGGGCCGAGGAAGGCAACTCACCGTCGATCAAGTCCTCGATCCGGCCGAAGCCTTCGTCCAGGGCTCGCCGGGTCTCAGACCAGTTCGCTGCCTCCATCTCATACTCCGCCAGCAAGGTGGCTTCACTTTCCCGCGCCGCCTGCAGGGCCGCTTTGTGGCTTTCCTCTTGGTCGGCCAGCTTCTTGGCCAGGCGATCCCGTTCCTGGACCAAGGCAGCGCACTCGGTCTCTTTGGTGTAAAGGGCGGCCTTCGCTTTGCCAAGCTCCTTCCTCAAGTCGGCGTTGGCCCCTGAAGACAAAGAAAAAGAAAAATCAATAAGAAAAGAGTCGTCAAGAAAGATCCGACCCGACTGCGCAGCAATCGGCCCGAATCTTGGGGACTACACCCAGTGGGTGCGCTGACGCGCCCCCACAGGAGACAGACAAAACCAAGTACTTACTTCGGCTGTCGGCCAGGTCGTCGGTCCGCCGGCTCAACTCTTGAGCCTGAGAGTCGAAGGCGGCAGCACGAAGGTTGTGGTATTCCTGAAAATTCAGAAAAAAGCAAAGTAAGAAAGTCGTCGAGAAAGATCCGACCCGACTACGCAGCAGTCGGCCCGAATCTCGGGGACTACACCCAGTGGGTGCGCTGACGTGCCCCCATGGAAGAAATCAAGAAAGCAAAGCAGCCAAGAGCGAAGGACTCACCCGGATAGGGGTTCGCGTTGACAAGAACTCTTGGTTGAGCTGTTGCAGCAGGGCGGCTTGAGCTTGTAGCCGGCTCCGGACCCCTTGAGCCGCCGCATCCAGCTCGCTAGTCCCCCCGCTGGGAGTCCACTCGGACACGGCGGTGCTGGCCGCCTCCAGATCTCCCGCCGGCTGGCCTGCGCCCGTGGCTCGGCGCAACTCCGGCGGAGCGGCGCCTGCCCCAGCACGTCGGCCCGTCGCCAGCTGCACCTCGAGGCCGGCTCTGCTCCGGCTCACCTCCGGCCGGCTCCTCTGGCGCCGCTGACGATTGACCGCCTTGGCCCGCTCCGGTTGGTGCCACAGGCGGCGCTCTCCCCGCCAAGGCCACGGGGTCCCCCTCCCTCTACAACAGCGGCGGGTCTTGGATGATCTCCTCCGCCAAGGGCAACGTGGTGTCGGGGGCTACGGCTCGGAGAGGAACGGCGAGCAGCGGAGGCTGGCTGTGCGAGCTTTCCGCCTCCGTCTCCGCGGTAGCCGCCTCCCTCTGGGCCTTGGCTACCGCTTCGGCCTGCTCCTTCGCCGCCTAGGCGGCCGCCTTCTCCGCCGCCTCGCGCTCCTCCCGCGCTTCGCGGGCGTTCCGCTCTGTGGCCTTCCTAAGATCGGCGCGGGGGTCCACACGGCGGGAGCTCGAAGACCCTCCAGCCGGCCCCACGACGGAGCCGCCCGGGCCCTGCTCAAGGGAAAGCGGCGCCCTGTTCAGCAAGCGAGGAAAAGTTAAGAAGACATTCAAAGAAAAAGAGAACAATGATGAGAATGCGGCAAGGCAATTGAAGACTTACGCCGAGACCGCCTGAGGCTGTTTCACAGCCTTGCGGAAGCGGGCCGCCTTCGTGGCCGCCTCATCCCGCTTTGTCGCCGCGGTGGAAGGCTTGGACTTCTTCGGCCGACTGCCGAAGAGGCCTAGAGCGGCCCGGCGCTTCTGCGCGCCGCCGGCAGCCGGCGCGACAGACAAGCCCGCGCCCTGTTGGTCGGCCGCCGGCTGGCGACGCGGAGCGACTTCGGCTTCGAAATCATCCGGCCAGTCCTCGAAGCTCGCGGTGAACCTTGAGCCTCCGGGCTCGGCACTGTCCCCCACGACAGCGTCTTCCATGGCGGCCGCCCCCAAGTCTGGGTCGTCAACGTCATCCACCATGCGGTCGGGGGCGTACTGGCGTTCGATCCCGGCCACCCCGGCCGGCGGCGCAAGAAGAGGGTTCTGCTCAAAGGACCGACTGGTCAGAAGCCGGCTGTCACGAAGCCGGCTGACGACAAAAAAGAAGATAGAGAGAGAAGTTTACCACGGGCGGAGGATTGGCGCGAGAATACGGCACCTTGCCGTATTGCCAGTCCCCGGCGAGCTTGCAGTTGGCGATGTAGTTGACCATGAGCGCCACCTCCGCGTGGGGCATTTCCCATGTGCTCAGCCGGCTTGGGTCGAAGCGGCCGCTCATCTGACACATCATATGGGGCCGGCTCTGGAGAGGGAGAATCCGGCGCTCCACGAAGGCGGCCACCAAGTCGGCCCCGCGCAGGCCTTCTGACTGAATCATCACCCGAAGCCGGGAGATGGCGGCGTTCCCGGCCGGAGACAACGACCGGGACCGGAAGCTCCACGAGGGCTACCTCCCAGCCGGCAGGCCGGCTACGTAAGCCGGCAGGTTGATGTAGTCTTCCTGCTCGGCCACGTTCTTCACATAGAAATAAGATCTCTGCCAGACCTTCACCGACTGGATCAGGGGGATGGGCGGGAACGGATTGTTCTCGCTCGCCCTCCTCATGGCGATGAAGGCTCCGCAGGGGGCGGGCACACCAGCGACGATTGTGCCGAGCTTGCTCTGGAAGAACTCTCCCCAGAGCTCCAGCATGGGGAGCAGCCCCAAGAAGCCTTCGCAGAGGGAGACGAAGGCCGACAGCGGCATCACCGCATTGGGCGTGAGGTGATGCGGCTGGAGGTTGTAGAAGTTGAGGAAGGAACGCAGAAACCCGCTCGCCGGGAGGCCGAAGCCGCGCAGGCAGTGCGAGCGGAAGACGACCCGCTCGCCCTCCTCCGGCGCCGGCGAGATCTCCCTCGCGGGCGCCAGGCAGACCTGTACGCGGTCGACGCCGGGCAGGCGCCGGGTCTGGCGAAGGAACTCCACGTGGTCTTCATGGACGTTGGAGCCGTCCCAGGAGCTTGACAACGCCATGGGAGCGAGGTGGCGTGGAGACGCGACGGCGCTGAGACGGGAGCTGCGGCGGCAGCGAAAGGAAGAAGACGAGGATTAGGAGGGACAGAGCGGGAGGGAGCGCGCGAACCTCTGTCGCTCTCCCTCCTCCCCCTACTTATAGGCTCACGTGGTGGAGCCGAGGAGGCGCGGCGTGGGGAAGCGTGGGGATCGATCGTGCCCACTCCCCATGTCCCGCGATTATCGAGCCTTAACGGCGAGACGAAACTGCCTTGAGAAGGCGAGCGGCCCCTGTGGGCCACGGAAGATCCGCGCCCAGACCAAGGCTCGCGAGTGGCGGGCCCGGGCCTGCGGCGGCGTCCCGTCACGCGCATGCGCACGCAGGATCCTGCCGCCACGTGGCCGCGAGAGGGCCCGTGGTCAGCACGCAGGTCCCCTCTCCTCCCGCCTACGCGGGCTCTCTGAAGTCGGCGTACGCCCGCAAAGCCGGCTCTTCAGGATAGGAAGCTGACCAAGCTTCTCGTCCCCCCGCTCACCTCGGAGCTCGATCAGCTTCGGGGACTACTGTCGGAGTAAATGGCCATGGATAGCCTAGCCGGCTCCTCCTGGCCCGTCTGAAAAAAGTTACGAGCCCGCCCGGCTCTCAAGAATCCAAGACATGGGGCCGCCTTCCCCTAGTTGGCCGCAGCCCAGGTCGGCTTTCAGAAGGCGGTCCGACTTTAGCCCTCATGAGAAGGCCGACTCCAAGAAGCCGGCCATGAGAAGGCCGACTCCAAGAAGCCGACTCCCCATAAAGCGGTCAAGACCGTACCCACAAAGTTTGCACCCACCTAACGGCGGTGCGACGGGGCGTGGCTACAGTAAAGCCTGCCACCCCCGAATCCCAGAGCACGCCTGGCACAGTGCGCCGTACGGGGTAGGCGTGACCCGTCCGGCGCAGCACTGTTGCCATGCTGACTCTGGCATCACCCACGACGGGCCGCCAGCATGGCCCATCGACGGTGGGCCCCTTCGAACAGAGAGACGCCCGAAGGCGGCCACGCCTCCAACTAGTCGGCCCAAGACAGAGTCGGAACCCCGCAGCCGGCTTGCCGCCTCCCTCGAGGAAGACGCCCCATTAAGGAGACAAGACGCGGTAAGGCTACAGCGATCGCCCGACAGGCGGCGGTACTATAGCCACGCTTACCACGATGAAGCTCACGTCAATAAGATAAAGCCACAGTGACCAGCCGCTGACCAGGCCCTGGGCATTGGGGCCTGCCTGTTGACCAAGGAGCTGGCAGCCGGCGGGACCCACCAGTCGGCGGGCCCCAGCAGCCGGCGCAGAAGCCGGCGAGCACAATCATAGACGGCTGGGCCCCGCGCCCAGCCGGATTACCATTGTACCCCCGGGGGGTAGGCCTATATAAACCCCCCAGAGCACCCATGCAAAGGGTGGGACCCCCTGCTAGTTCTAGACACCACATAAGGAGAAGAAGCAGGCTAGCCGTGCCCCTTCTTCCTCCTCCCCCCAAAACAGCTCCAGGAGCGTTGTGTAGCTACTTGATTCATCGAGTGAGCATGCGGAGACCCCACAGTGCAGCAGTAGGGGTGTTATCTCCTCGGAGAGCCCCGAAGCTAGGTAAGATCTGCCGGCGTGCATGTCTTCGCCTTATCCTGCTTCCAGGCACCGGGGATGTCTTACTGGT
Organism: Triticum aestivum; assembly: GCF_018294505.1. Classification (NCBI taxonomy): domain Eukaryota; kingdom Viridiplantae; phylum Streptophyta; class Magnoliopsida; order Poales; family Poaceae; genus Triticum; species Triticum aestivum. The sequence goes on from NC_057794.1 coordinate 507,973,052, forward strand.
TCCCACAAAGATAAGCCACTCGTTGGCATATGTCGCACCCACCACCCGACAATGGAGCAATAAAAAATTATAGATACGTTGGAGACGTATCAGACAGTGGTAAAAGTTATCCTTAGTTACCTAAGCAGACTAAGGAAATATTTCTCGGTAATGGAGGTAATAAAGAGTTTGTCGTAAAGAGTTATGTCGATGCAAACTTTTACACCGATCCGGATGACTCCGAGTCTCAATCTGGATACATATTGGAAAGTGGGCACAATTAGCTCGAGTAGCTCCATGCAGAGCATTGTAGACATAAAAATTTGCGAAATACATACGGATCGGAATGTGGCAGACTCGTTGACTAAACTTATCTAACAAGAAAAACATGATCACACCTTAGTACCCGTTGGGTGTTAGTCACGTACCGATGTGAACTAATCACATAAAGATGTGAACTATTGGTGTTAAATCACATGACGATGTGAACTAGATTATTGACTCTAGTGCAAGTGGGAGACTAAAAGAAATATGCCCTAGAGGCAATAATAAAGTTGTTTTTTATATTTCCTTATATCATGATAAATGTTTATTATTCATGCTAGAATTGTATTAACCGGAAACTTAGTACATGTGTGAATACAAAGACAAAACAGAATGTCCCTAGTATGCCTCTACTTGACTAGCTCGTTAATCAAAGATGGTTATGTTTCCTGACCATAGACATGTGTTGTCATTTGATGAACGGAATCACATCATTGGAGAATGATGTGATGAACAAGACCCATCTGTTAGCTTAGCATAATGATCATTTAGTTTTATTGCTATTGCTTTCTTCATGACTTATACATGTTCCTTTGACTATGAGATTATGCAACTCCCGAATACCGGAGGAACACCTTGTGTGCTATCAAACGTCACAACATAACTAGGTGATTATAAAGATGCTCTACAGGTGTCTCCGATGGTGTTTGTTGACTTGGCATAGATCAAGATTAGGATTTGTCACTCCGTGTATCGGAGAGGTATCTCTGGGCCCTCTCGGTAATGCACATCACTATAAGCCTTGCAAGCAATGTGACTAATGATTTAGTTACGGGATGATGCATTACGGAATGAGTAAAGAGACTTGCCGGTAACGATATTGAACTAGGTATGAGGATACCAACGATCGAACCTCGGGCAAGTAGCATACCAATGACAAAGGGAACAACGTATGTTGTTATGCGGTTTGACCGATAAAGATCTTCGTAGAATATGTAGGAGCCAATATGAGCATCTAGGTTCCACTATTGGTTATTGTCCGGAGACGTGTCTCGGTCATGTCTACATAGTTCTCGAACCCGTAGGGTCCGCACGCTTAATGTTCGATGACGATTTGTATTATGAGTTATGTGATTTGATGACCGAAGTTTGTTCGGAGTTCCGGATGAGATCACGGACATGACAAGGAGTCTCGAAATGGTCAAGAGGTAAAGATTCATATATTGGAAGATTGCATTCCGACATCAGAATGGTTCCGAGTGGTTCAGACATTTTTCAGAGTACCGGGAGGTTACCGGAACCCCCGGGAGAAGCATTGGGCTTATTGGGCCTTATTGGAGGAGAGGAGAAGGGCCACATGAGAGGGGCGCCCCCCCCCTTCCCAAACCAAATTGGACTAGGAGTGGGGGCCAGCCCCCCTCTTTCCTTCTCCCTCTCTCTCTCCCTTCCCCTTTTCCCTCTCCGGTGGAAGGAAGGTGGGGGCGGCGAATCCTACTTGGACTAGGAGTCTAAGTTGGACTCCCCCCTTATGGCGCGCCCCCTAGGCCAGCCACCTCCTCCTTCCCCTTTATATACGGAGGCGGGGGCACCCCAAAGGCACAACAGACATCTCTTAGCCGTGTGTCGTGCCCCCTCTACAGTTTACCACCTCGGTCATATCGTCGTAGTGCTTAGGTGAAGCCCTGCGCCGGCAACTTCATCATCACCGTCGCCACACCGTCGTGCTGACGGAACTCTTCCTCGTCCTCAACTGGATCTAGAGCTCGAGGGACGTCATCGTGCTGAACGTGTGCTGAACACAGAGGTACTGTACATTCGGTGCTAGGATCGGTTGGATCATGAAGACGTTTGACTACATCATCCGTGTTACTAAATGCTTCCACTTTTGGTATACGAGGGTACGTGGACACACTCTCCCCTCTCGTTGCTATGCATCTCCTAGTTAGATCTTCTGTGATCGTAGGAAAATTTTGAATTACTACGTTCCCCAACACGTACATAACCTTCCAATATATGAATCTTTACCTCTCGACCATTTCGAGACTCCTCATCATGTCTGTGATCTCATCCGGGACTCCGAACAAACTCCGGTCACCAAAACACATAACTCATAATACAAATCGTCATCGAACGTTAAGCGTGCGGACCCTACGGGTTCGAGAACTATGTAGACATGACCGAGACACATCTCCAGTCAATAACCAATAGCGGAACCTGAATGCTCATATTGATTCCTACCTATTCTATGAAGATCTTTATCGGTCAAACCGCAATGACAACATACGTTATTCCCTTTGTCATCGGTATGTTACTTGTCCGAGATTCGATTGTCGGTATCATCATACCTAGTTCAATCTCATTACCGGCAAGTCTCTTTACTCGTTCTGTAATGCATCATCCCGTAACTAACTCATTAGTCACATTGCTTGCAAGGATTATAGTGATGTGCATTACAGAGAGGGCCCAGAGATACCTCTCCGATACTCGGAGTGACAAATCCTAATCTCGATCTATGCCAGCCCAACAAACACCTTCGGAGACACCTGTAGAGCATCTTTATAATCACTCAGTTACGTTGTGATGTTTGATAGCACACAAGGTGTTCCTCCGGTATTCGGGAGTTGCATAATCTCATAGTCAGAGGAATATGATAAGTCATGAAGAAAGCAATAGCAATAAAACTTAACGATCATTATGCTAAGCTAACGGATGGGTCTTGTCCACCACATCACTCTCTAATAATGTGATCCTGTTCATCAAATGACAACACATGTCTATGGTCAGGAAACTTAACCATCTTTGATTAACGAGCTAGTCAAGTAGAGGCATACTAGGGATACTCTGTTTGTCTATGTATTCACACATGTACTAAGTTTCCGGTTAATAAAATTCTAGCATGAATAATAAACATTTATCATGATATAAGGAAATATAAATAACGACTTTATTATTGCCTCTAGGGCATATTTCCTTCACAATCCACCTGCGGCTACCATCCGGCACTGTTTGTTTGACAGTCTGAAGCTGAACTGAATCATAATTAATCACTGCAGGCCCTTGCCTTTTATTGGATCATAGAGATAGGGTGCATTTAAAGGATTTTGTGAAACGCCCACCATTTGTGAAACGCCCACCAGTGTGTCCAGGTAGCTAGTTAAGAATCTTTAGGACACAGAATAAGTTTTTAATTAAGTAGCATAGTTAAAGTAGACATATGAGTATCTGGTGGATTAGCAGGTAAACATGTAGCACATACTAGCCACAGATACGAGGGTGCTTGCATTTTTCGGAATTTATTTTAGGCTTTCTGGTGATATGCGTTCAGCGAAAGAAGATGTTCTCGTCAACTACAAAGATGTTTGTGGCGGCTTCCCCGATCTCATGATGATATGTCGCCCCAGTCTTTCAAAAGTGCTCACAGAGATAGGGTGTGTGGGTGCATTTATACAGGGGATGACTGTATACGCGCATGTATGAATGTTTGCGTTTGTACTATGTTAAAAACAATGTGGGTCGTCATCAAATATATAGTTAAGGGTAATGTTTAGATCCGGCGCATCGGCCGAAACTTCGGTCGGCTCCTGCCTCCTCACGCACAACACACACGCACATATAGCAACTTCTCCCCTGATGTGGGCCTGTGCATCTTATCCATCCCTCCCCGCATTGTTCCCACGCAGTCCGCGTGCGCCCACGAGCAGCGCCCCCGAGCCCCGTCGCCTCGCGCCCCACCTCCTCGTCGCCCGGCCCCGCCGCCTCGCCGGCTGGTCGCCGGAGGGCGCCGCCACCGTCGGGTCTCAACCCCATCCACCGTCGGCTGGGAAGGGAGCTGCAATCCTGGGAAGGGAGCTGCAATCGTGTACTGGTTTTGCTGGAACCGGTAACGGCGGCGAGTTGCGGGATTCACCCCGATGAGCTGTTGGGGTCACCACGGCAAGTTGGACTTGGAATGAACGGGGTGATGCTGCAACCACAAATCACGGTTGCTGCAACCGACGCAGTGTTTTGCTGGAAGTAGCACCCAAAAATGCTCCCATCGAAGTCGTTTTTGCTGGACCAGCAGTTTTTGCTACATCCGGCATCGTATTTTGCTACAGCTGGCATCGTTTTTTGCTGCAACCTGTCGACTGTCCGCTACGAACGCCGGCGCGGCAGAAGATGCAACCAGGGTGGACAAATGCTACAACCGGTGTATACATTTTCTACTGGCTACATTTTTATTTGTTGGAACTAGTCAAGTGTCTAGCTTCCACCCAGGGAGAAAATGCTTCAACCATTTGTGGAAAAGCTTCATTCAGCTAGAGGAAAAGTTTTTAGAGTGGCATGAGGAAAAATCTTGCTCCGCGTAAAAAAGCTTCAATGGTGGAAAAAGCTTCAACCGGCAGGACAAAAAGCTTCAAGCGGTAATGGCAAAAAAGCTTCAACCGGGAGAGCCCGGCGAATGACCGGTGGCGACGAGGACGGAGATCGGAGACCGGGGGCGACGAGGACGACGACTTGGGGCGAGGACGGCGACCGGGCGGTGACCAGCGATCGGGGGCGGGGACGGCGACCGGGAGGCGACAAGGACGGCGACCGGCGACCGGGGGTGAGGGCGGCAAGCCGACGACGAGGACGGCAACCGGCTACCGGGGGCGAGGGCAGCGAGCCGGCGACGAGGACGGCGACCAGGGGCAAGGACGGCGACCGGCGGTAAGCTGGTGATGCTTCAAGGTCAGGCCTCGAAGCGGTCCATGGCGGGTGTCCAGCACAAATAGCGTTGCGGGGGATTTTTGTCGTTCACGCGCGTGAGGAAGGGGGCGATAGAAGGGTGTGATCTAACGGCTCTGGGCAAAGCGATCCGACGGTGGGCAGCCGATCGGCTATGTTGCACGGATACTTGGATACATATCGGATATGCGATACGGGGATACGCCCGATATGCCAATTTTCTGAAAACATGGATACGGCGATACGTTTATATGTAGATATTACATATATTAATTATTAAAAATATTGAAAAGAAAATAGAGCTTCTAGGTCAAAGCATGCCTCAATAGAATTATTCCCTTTGTTTTCTTGCACTTGGTCCACTTTTATTAATTAGCAGTTGGGTTTTCGCGGGTTTGTTGTTCCAATCAGTGCATCGACTCTCTCTTGCTCACATTTCAATTGAACAAAAATATTGACAGTTATGTTTTGGCATGAACTCACACCCATATTGTGTATCTTTAAAAGATGTGCTTTTACTATTGAGGGAGGGGATTTCACGTCAAACGAGGGGTTTCAGGTATCCAAAAAGTATCGCAGAAGTATCCTTGGAGTATCAAACATTATTTTCTTTTTTTTAAATCAGAAAATCGAGATATACTTACAGGATACATATCGGGTAGTATCCGAGTATCGGGGCAGTATTCGGCTGAATACGCGCGCTTTCTGAAGTATCCGCGCGCCGACCGGCCGAATCGTTCGGCCAGTGCACCGGCGCAGATCACTGCCCTATAGTTAACCGCAAGAGGACCTTGGTGAAATTTTTCAAGAAAAAAAAAGATGTTGCGATGACGCCACATTCGTGGACTCATACTAACAAGGATAAGAAGCCATGAAAACAACCTTAACATGAGATTTACAGAACTCAATCATCGATGGTAATACAAAATTGCAACGTGGCTACAACAGTTAGTACTATTACGATCTGTCAGCAGAAAAGAATCCACAGCGCAACATTACGTCGTCTTAGATGTTGACGAAGGGCGCGCCGGTAATGAACTCGGTGGCGGCGAGCGCGACGAGGCCAAGCATGGCGAAGCGGCCGTTCCAGAGCTCAGCGTCCGCGCTCCAGAAGCCGCTGGACTTGCTCTCCACGCTCTGGCCCTGCAGCAACGGCACCAGCGACGCCACGGAGAACACCCCAGCGGTCACCAGGAACCAGCCAAGCCCAGCGCCGCTGCCGGCCTGGTCGAGGAGCCCACCACCGCGCGCCGCCTCGACGGTGAGCGCCGCCACGAATCCCACCATGGCCAGCCGGCCGTTGATGCGCTCCGGCGCTGGGCCGCTGAAGGCGAGCGCGTCCCACACGGAGGGGTTAGCCTTCTTGGTCATGGGCTTGGGTGCAGCCGGGATCGGGGTCGGGGTCGCGCTCGTGCTCGGAGAGGAGGAGGAGGAGGTCGATGCGCTCGTTGTCTCCTTGGTTGAGTCAGGCTGCACATACACAAACAATTTTACATTGAGATCGAGTCTTGAAGTAACACTAGCCAGCCAGCGCATCCGAAACAGTTGAGCACGAGACGTGAAAGCTCACCTCGGTCTGGGCCCTGACGACGAGGGCGCGCCGGCGCGGGGCCACCACTAGAGAACGGGCGGCGGACCGGCCAACGACGGCGAAGGAGCTCAAAGCCACCATGGTCGCCATTACTCAAGGCAGAGAAGAGCTAGCGCAGGAAGAGAACTAGAGAAGGTGCTGCTGGCTAGATCGATGGTGATGACACTTGGTTGACGTTGTGTTGCTGTGTCAATTGGGAGCGAGCAGGCGCGCATTTTATAGCGGCCGTGAAGGCGTCGCCGGTGGACGCGGCTGTGGCCACGTGAACGAGGTGATAGAGCTGTACGTGGAGGGAGGGAGGCGGCCGGCTCACGTCGACGTGGACACCGAAGGCCCCATAACCCGCTCTCGCCAAAAAGTGCACAAGACTAGAGAACCAGCAGAGTAATGCTACATATATAAGTTTACGAAAACACTAGCACCCACACGTGTGGCAACATTGCAACTCGTCCACACGTCTGAATCGTCGTCCAGTTAAGTTTGTACGAATCTTGATACATCAAGATAGTTTTCGCGTGCCACCTAGGACAAGGCCGGTGTGTGGGCGTTAGAGAGGTCGCCCACACGCCCCATAGCACGCGGTTGCTAGTTGCACTGTGTGGGCGAACTAGTTTCTGCCCACACAGCCACCACCTAGTCCATGCGCGTGTGGGCGAATTGCTTTTCGCCCACACAACAATCGTATGTTGTTGGATGGCAACTGCAGTTGCGCATACATGGCAACTAGGCAAACACATATGACAACTATGAATCGTTTGCTAGACAGCAATTGCAGTTGCTCGTACGTGGCAATCAGATAAACATACGTGGCAACTGTGATTAACCACACGTTGCAACTAGGTAAACACACATGATAACTATTGTTTGACCACATGTGGCAAATAGTTAATCACACACGACAACTATGATTTGATTACACGCGGCAACTACCATAAATTAGACATGACAACTATAGTTAACCAAAACAGAGAGAGTTGATGTGCTTTTACAACCATATTTGCCATCCCGGATAACTACATCTGTCATCCCGGATGGCAACTAAATCGTCACCCTGCGCGTACCTAATGTAGCTGCGCCAGGACGTGTGGGCATATTTGCTTCGTGCCACACGCGCGAGATGGGGATGAGTAGTACTTGTTGGGCATGTGGCACGAAGTAGCTGCGCCCACACGTGTGGGCAATTCTATTGTTTGCCCACACACAGCCCGTATGGACTGCCCCCTGCTCATGCCACACACAGTGTGCGGGCGAATGCCTATTATGCCACATGTGTGGTGGATATCGGCGTCTTGAGTTTATATGAGTTTCACAAACAGATAGGTTGTGATTGGAGCTTAAGGGGGAGGACTGGCCCACCCCCATGAAAATCAGGGGGAAGTGGTTAGGTAGAAAGAAAAAAATTTAGTCAGCGTGTAATTGCGTGTAACTTTTTATATGCTTAGCATTAATGGAACCATGTACTAACGAAAATTCCTCTTACAGCATCTACAGCCGCAAGGTTGCAAATCTGGCGCCCGAAACATCTGCGGACGCGTCCGGGCGCGCCCACAGATAGTGATCAGTCGGGCCAAAAAATTAACCATTTGCAATCACATGCCCTATTTTCAGAACACCTATTACATGCAGTGCCATGCATGACGATCGTCCCGTCCATCTTGGGTCAGCTGGGCTATCAAAACATACCGAAAATTGCTCATAGTTAAGATTTTCACACCCGTATTAGTCCCACCTGACCGCATGACAAGCTAGTCGACCAGCTTAAATAGCCAGGTCGTGCAGAAGCAGTAAGCTTCTGACATTATTGGATCCTTTATATAGAAGATAGACTGTTACTAAGAATCCACAACCCCCCCCCCCCCTCCCCCACCCCTCCCCAAAAAAATCTACACTAAGCCATATTTGCTCTAGGAAGGGCAAGTCTCATTTAAGAATGGGGACGCTATAGAGCTCCCATGGCCATTGGCGCAGCCGCCTACCAGCCCAGTCCCACTCCACCACCCATAGCGCCCTCTCCCCAACTTCGGCAAGATTTTGATGAATTTTTTCTTCATTTTTCCGTCTTCCCCGTCATCTCCGACGACGGTGGCTCAGCCCTCCTCCTCGTCCCCGTCCATGAGCAAATCACAACCGCACGCGGAGGAGCACTTACAGGGCAAAAAGTTCACGTAAAGGAGAAACCGACAAAGAAAAACAAGGTCGCCAGCCACCATCACTGATTTCAATGAATCGTTGCCTTTCGAACCGCGTTATTGTGCCACTAGGAGAAGGAAGATGAGAAGAACCATTTAGACGAAGAAGTGCCCAAAACCGTGGCCCATGGAGAACAAATATTGCCTACATCCACTCCTTCGTCACGTGTATACATTGCGCACGGTGAGGAACTATCAAATTGCTTTTGCAGATCATCTATCTTAGATCATAGCTAGCTCATATACATCATCAAGTGATGAGAAGGCATCCAGGAGGTCAGTCGGCCGCAGAAGCCAGGGGTAGATGTCGCGATGGCAAACAAGTTGTTCGATCAAATGCCTTGAAGGAATAGGGATGTGTGTGAGAGAGAGTAGTGTTAATGGAGGGTGAGCCCACGTCCAACTTAACGGTGGAACAAACGGTATTTGACCATTTTATGCCACATCAACACTTACTACGAGCCCTTTCTGTCGGAAACATGTTTAATTCACTCCAAACGGCTCACTAGTGTTAGCTGCCAAAAATTATGTTGGAATAGATACAATTTTGTAGCGGTGGAGTAAAGTGGTTGCGAGTTAAAACCCTAGACATAGATGTGATTGTTTTATGATATTCACCCTTTTTTAGGAAATACCAGTATGGCGGTAATATATTAACTTGGCATAACAATTACAGGAATTAAGAAGCTACAGAGTCTCCATGACTCCATCCCATGACCCTCACCATGCTTAGCTAAAGCACGTGCTGCTCTTTTAGCCTCTCTATAAGACGATGCTTAGATATCTCACGTGTGAAATTGATAGATAGATACAAGTACTCATGATTGCCGTACTGGTGGTGACGGTGCACCGATGGCGAATCGTGAACATTGCGTAAGTAGGCCGGTCGACTGAGTCACACGCTGTGCACGCCCGCGCGTATGTGTAGCCTCATATGGCTTCCTATCCATTCCCATGAGAGCAATATGACGCGTAGAAACTGTGCAGTTGTGTCTGAACCTGATTTTTGTATGGATCACGACCACACACATAAAATATTTTGCAGTGACGCCACACTCCTGGACTCATACTAAAAAAGGATAAGAAGCCATGAAAACAACCTAAACATGAGATTTACAGAATTCTACTACCGGAAGGAGGAAAGCATAACCGGAAGGAGGGAAGCATCGTTGAAGGCTATATGGCCGAAAAGGTCATTGAGTTCTGCCGATAGGAGAGCCTCGATACATCCATGAGGTTATATTTCATGGTTTTGCAATGATCGGAATGATCAAGATCACTCCAAGTTTGACAAATTTGAACTGGCCCTTTTACCATCTTATCTTGAAAGATAAGCAGTCATTAGTTCCTTATATGCAATAACACCTACATTGTTTGCATGCACAACATCCAGAAAGCTAATCTGTTGTGAAACCGCATGATTCCTTGTTCTGCCGCTGGTTCATTGAACGCCTATGTGCTGCCCTCAAACTCGCGACAATGTCAAGGGTACCAAATCAAATGGGTACATGAGTTTGCTATGAAACAAAAGGATGGTAAATCATAGATATAGAACTCCATGCTCTCGAAGAAAATAACAAAAAACTTCATTTTTACATTAGTATACCATAAGAAAGCAAATGGCTGCTATGCCTTTTGAACTAGGCAAAATCAGTGGTATAGAAGGATAACTCCCATGAATTTCTATGTAAAATTATGGTAAAAAATTGTGCCATATATATAGTTACAAATAAATAAATAAGTTTTTAATTAATTAGCATATTAAAAGTAGACATGTGAGTATATGATGGATTAGCGGATAGACATGTAGACCACACTAGCCACGGAGACGAGGGTGTCCTAATCCAAACAATGTTCTTCGTCACGGAAATTGATAATGCTATACGCACAGGCAAAGACTACGGACCTTCACAGACCACGCTGCATGCCTTACTCTAATCCCCCCGAGAGGTCGCATCACTTAACCAAATCCCGGCCAATGAAATTCTAACCACGCCGTACTCCCCTGTAAACCCCCCGTATGTCTAGCATTGCTTCATGAAAATATATAGTCTACCGAAGAGGGAGTAGGTGAAATTTGTCAAGAAAAAAAAAATGTTGCGATGACGCCACACTCGTGGACTCATACTAAGAGCATCTCTAGTGGCGCCCCAACAGGCTTTCCCCAGGCGTTTTTTCCGCGCCGGCGTCGAAAAAACGGCCCGGTCGTGCCCCCAGAAGCCCATTTTTCGCTGGCTCGGGGCAAAACTGGTGCCGGCGGACCCAGGCCGAACCCGGCTTCCTGAGGGGTGCCTGGGGCGCCGGCACAAGTGAAAAGGGCGCGTGGATCCGCCCTGTCGGCGAGGCGAGCGCCTCTTCCCGCCGTTTCTTCCCACGTTTTCCCCACTTTCCTCCCGTACTCTTCCTTCCTCCCGCCAATCTCCCTCCCGCTCGCCTCCCTCCCAGCCGGCCACCATGCCACCGAAGAAGTACGTCGCCCCCCGCGCGGCGGCAACCGCGACCGCCTCCGTCGCCCAGCCGAAGCAGAGGAAGCCGAGGGCGCTGCCGATCAAGCCACCGAGCATGTCAAACGCCGAGTGGAGGGCGGAAGTTCAGCGGCGGAAGGCTGTCACCGCCGACCGGCGGAACAGGGCCATCGCCAAGAAGGCCCGCGGCAACGCGGCGCGCGCGGCTGCGGCTACCTCGGCGGACCAAATCGATGCCGAGGCGACTCGCGCGGGGATGATGAATCCACCCGGAAGCCACGCTCAGTACGCGCCCTGGGGCCAGCAAGGCGCCGGCTCTCCGCAGCCATGGGGATCACCCTCGTCGGGCTACGCCGACGGGGACGCGCACGGTGGGTTCAACCCAAACGTCACCTTCCCCATGGATATCCGGCCCAGCGCACGCCCTCTCCCGCCTTCGCCGGCGTGCAGTCCCCTCCATACAACTACTCGCCGCCTAGTTTGTCCCTCCGCGCAGTTGCTACGCATGTTCGCCGAATTCAAGTACCTCCACGTCTACAAGCGCATTGACAAGTGCGAGAAGTGGGCGGAAGTCCGGCGCACCCTTTACGAGGCCAAGGAGACCTACAAGCCGGACGCGCCGACTCCTGGCGCATCGGAAGGGCGGCCGGACGGCAACAAAGTTGCCAAGAAGGGGAAATACGCCGACGTGGCCACCGCTCGAGTGCAGGAGTCCATCGAGCACTGCCTCGCCGACGCGCAGGCCCGGGCCGTCCTTCGTGAAGAGAAGACCGAGGCGCGGTGGTCGGCGTTGATGTCGAGCAGCGCCGTCAAGCTCGACCTGCTCCGGACGAACGTCGCCGCGAAGAAGAGAAACACCGACCTGGCTTTTCCTGCTGGGTGGGGCGGACATGCTTCAGAGCACCGACGAGGCGGTCAAGGCTTGGTACTTGGCGGAGCGCGGCCTCATCCGGAACCAGTTTCCCTCGACAAGGCCGCCGACGCCAACGCACACGCCGATGCCGACGCCGACGCACACGCCGACGCCGCCGCCAAGCCCGCGTGACCACGCCTCCACGATGCCCAGCACCACTGAAGCCGCGCCGACACCGCCCAGCGCAGAGCCTGCTCCGACACCGCCAAGCCCGCGCACGCCAACTCCGCCGACGTCTGGGGCAGAGCCCGCCGAGTGATGCGCACGCGAACTTCTGTCGCTCTATTTTTTATACGCCGAACTGTGGCTTGCGATCGCCCGACTTGTGGAGTCTTTTGTGAGCGGGAGCGACCAAGTTCGAATTTTTTGCGTCCTGGGGGCGGCGCCGGAGGGCGTGACTGGGAGTTAGGTCGCCCCAGGGGCCGAACTAGCGCCGGTTCGCCCCCAGACCGCTTTTTTTAGCGCCCTAGGGGGCTGAACGGCTGGAGATGCTCTAACAAAGGATAAGAAGCCATGAAAACAACCTTAACATGAGATTTACAGAATTCAATCATCGATAGTAATACAAAATTGCAACATGCCTACAACAGTTAGTACTATTACGATCTGTCAGCACAAAAGAATCCACAGCGCTACATTACGTGGTCTTAGATGTTGACGAAGGGCGCGCCGGTAATGAACTCGGTGGCGGCGAGCGCGACGAGGCCAAGCATGGCGAAGCGGCCGTTCCAGAGCTCAGCGTCCGCGCTCCAGAAGCCGCTGGACTTGCTCTCCACGCTCTGGCCCTGCAGCAACGGCACCAGCGACGCCACGGAGAATACCCCCGCGGTCACCAGGAACCAGCCAAGCCCAGCGCCGCTGCCGGCCTGGTCGAGGAGCCCACCACCGCGCGCCGCCTCGACGGTGAGCGCCGCCACGAATCCCACCATGGCCAGCCGGCCGTTGATGCGCTCCGGCGCTGGGCCGCTGAAGGCGAGCGCGTCCCACACGGAGGGGTTAGCCTTCTTGGTCATGGGCTTGGGTGCAGCCGGGATCGGGGTCGGCGTCGCGCTCGTGCTCGGAGAGGAGGAGGTCGACGCGCTCGTTGTCTCCTTGGTTGAATCCATGCCAGGCTGCACATACACAAACAATTTTACATTGAGATCGAGTCTTGAAGTAACACTAGCCAGCCAGCGTCCGAAACAGTTGAGCGCGAGACGTGAAAGCTCACCTCGGTCTGGGCCCTGACGACGAGGACGTGCCGGCGCGGGGCCACCACTGGAGAACGGGCGGCGGCGCAGATCACTGCCCAGCCTCATATGGCTTCCTATCCATGCCCATGAGAGCAATATGACGCGCAGAAACTGTGCAGTTGTGTCCGAACCTGATTTTTGTATGGATCACGACCACACACATAAAATATTTTGCAGTGACCCTACACTCCTGGACTCATACTAAAAAAGGATAAAAAGCCATGAAAACAACCTAAACATGAGATTTACAGAATTCTACTACCGGAAGGAGGGAAGCATAACCGGAAGGAGGGAAGCATCGTTGAAGGCTATATGGCCAAAAAGGTCATTGAGTTCTGCCGATAGGAGAGCCTCGATACATCCATGAGGTTAGATTTCATGGTTTTGCGACGATCGGAATGATCAAGATCACTCCAAGTTTGACAAATTTGAATTGGCCCTTTTACCATCTTATCTTGAAAGATATGCAGTCATTAGTTCCTTATATGCAATAACACCTACATTGTTTGCATGCACAACATCCAGGAAGCCAATCTGTTGTGAAACCGCACGATTCCTTGTTCTGCGGCTGGTTCATTGAACGCCTATGTGATGCCCTCAAACTCGCGACAATATCAAGGGTACCAAATCAAATGGGTACATGAGTTTGCTATGAAACAAAAAGATGGTAAATCATAGACATAGAACTCAATGCTCTCGAAGAAAATAACAAAAAACTTCATTTTTACATTAGTATACCATAAGAAAGCAAATGGCTGCTATGCCTTTTGAACTAGGCAAAATCAGTGGTATAAAGGATAACTCCCATGAATTTCTATGTAAAATTATGGTAAAAAATTGTGCCATATATAGTTTCAAATAAATAAATAAGTTTTTAATTAATTAGCATATTAAAAGTAAACATGTGAATATATGATGGATTAGCGGATAAACATGTAGACCATACTAGCCACGGAGTCGAGGGTGTCCTAATCCGAACAATGTTCATCGTCATGGAAATCGATAATACTAACGGACCACGTTGCATGCCTTACTCTAAACCCCCCTCTCCCCCCCCCCCCCCCCCCCCCCACCGAGATTTTAATTGATGCCAGCCAATCAAATTCTAACTGTTAGACTGTATATATACGTAGCCTCTGTATATCTGTTGTAACATTGTATTGTACCTCTTAATACTTCTATATAATGAGATAGCCACACCCCGTTTAGGGTGTCGAGCAGTTTCCCAAACATACGTTTGCACCCGCCGCCTCGGTCGCGCCGGCCCCCGCCGCCGCCGCCACCGTTGCTACGCCGCCCCCTGTGCTGGCCCCTGCCATCGCTCCCTCGTCGCCGTTTCTGGCCTCCCAGCCACTGGCTGCAGCCTCGGCCTGATGGACCACCCAGCCGCCCGCGGTCTCCCAGATCGGATCGGGAGCCGCCAACGATGACCTGCCTCTGCCGCCGTCCTCTGGCGGCCCATCGCCCTCGACCACCACGGGTGCTCCACCGGCGCCGCCGTCCTTCCAGGGTCAGCCGCCGGCATACGGCACCGCCCCTGCCCCGACCTATGGCGCCGCCTCTGCCTTGCCGTACGCCGCCCTGCACCCGTTACGGTGCTTCGGGTCCGGCCTATGGCCCCCCGTGGTATGGCGGCCCTGCATCCACTCCGGGTGCTCCGCCACCATCGCCGTCCGCCTGGCCGATGCATCCCTACGGCGCGCTGCCGCCGCAGCCCTATGTGGCGCCGACGCGTCCTCAACCCTACGCGGCGCCGCCCCCTTCGCTGCCCTACGGGGCCGCGTCTCCTTCGTCATCAGGGGACCCATATGTTGGTGCTATCCCCGGCTATGGTGCACCCTTGGCGATCGCGCCGCCTCAGGAGACGGATCCATCTATGGGTCTCTACGCGCCACCGACACAGGATCGTGCTCCACCGCCATCGCCGTTTTACTTCGCACATCTCCTTCCGGTGAAGCTCACGCCGGACAATTACCTGTCGTGGCAGGCTCAGGTGCTTCCTCTCCTCCGCAGCCGCTGCCTAGAGGGCTACGTCGATGACTCCATCCCGTGCCCACCGCCGTATCATCCGGCTCATCATGTGTGGGTGGCCCAGGATCAGGCAATCCTCTCTGCCATACAGTCGTCTCTGACCCCGAGCGTGTCGTCGCTGGTCATCTTCGCCGCGACGTCTAAAGATGCTTGGTCGTCGCTTCACAGCAGCTCTGCCTCTCAGTCTCAGGCGCGTGCTCATTCTATACACACCGAGTTGGGGGTGACCAAGCTTGATAGCCTCAGCATCACGGACTACTTCAACAAGATGACTGGTCTCGCGAACACGCGGGCCTCGATTGGTCAGCCGCTTGGTGATGAGGACTTCACCACCGATGTACTCAACGGCATGGATGATGACTATGATAACCTCATCGAGAATGTGCATGGCTGCGAGGCCCCACTGCCACCCTGCGAGCTCTACGCGCGCCTCCTTGGCCGCGAACAGCGCATCAAGGCGCGCCGAGCCTCTCCAGGGTTTGTCTCCGCCAACGCCGCGACTCGCGGCAAGTCGCAGAAGCCGGCGCCGCTTGGTGGGAAAGCGGAGGCCTCGCCTCAGTCAGCTCCGCGGGGTGCGGCGCCCTCCATCACTGGTGGCAGCCGGCCCGTTGCTTGATGTCCCTGCTGCGGTGCTCAGCAGGCCTGCCAGTTGTGTGGCATTGAGCTTCACATTGCCTCCCGCTGTCATCGTCGCTTCAAGCAAGACTTTCTGGGCCTAGGCAACAATGGCAAAGGGAATGATAAGCAAGATGCCGCCGCAGTGACGAGTCATGAGCATGGCCGCACTCCATCCTCCATTGATCCTACGTGGTATATGGACACCGGAGCTACCAATCACCTCACCGGAGATATGGGCAAGCTCTCTACTCAGGAGCCATACCGTGGTCATGATCAAGTGCACATTGCCAGTGGAGCAGGTATGCACATCTCACATGTTGGTCAGGCTTCTCTTCTTGCACACAACTTTCGCAAACTGCATCTTTCCAATGTCCTTTGAGTTCCCTCTGCTACGCGTAGTTTGTTGTCTATTCCTTAACTTACTAGTGATAATAATGTCCTTGCTGAATTTTACCTTTTTCGTTTCTTTATCAAGGATCGGGACACGAGGGCCGTTCTGCTTAGCGGTCGTCTACGCCATGGCCTGTATGCACTTGACGCGCCGCGCACACCTCCCATGCAGTTTTCTCCTCAGGCGTTCAGTGGTGTTCGTGTGTCACCTACGCAATGGCATGCGCGCCTTGGTCACCCTGCAGCTCCTATAGTTCATCATGTGTTGCATCATCATGAACTACCAGTTGTGTCCAATAAAACTGCTGAAACTATATGTGATGCCTGTCAGCAGGGCAAGAGTCACCAACTTCTGTTTTTAGATTCTAGTCGTGTTGTGAAACATCCTCTTGAGCTTGTGTTTTCTGATGTGTGGGGTCATCCCAAACATCTGTTAGTGGTCACAATTATTATGTCAGTTTTATTGATGCTTACAGTCGGTTCACTTGGCTATATCTTATTAAGCGCAAGTCTGATGTGTTTGATGTTTTCATTCAGTTCCAAGCACATGTTGAGCATCTCCTTAAGCATAAAATTATTCATGTTCAATCCGACTGGGGGGTGAATACCATAATCTCAACTCATTTTTTAACAAACTTGAGATTTCGCATCGTGTGTCTTTCCCTTATACACATCAGCGGAATGGTATTGCCGAACGTAAGCATCGTCATCTTGTAGAAACTGGCCTAACCTTGCTAGCTCATGCATCCGTTCTGTTTCGGTTCTGGAGTGATGCTTTCTCCAGAGCCTGTTTTTTGGGCTCCCCTCACGACTTCTGAAGATGCAAACTCCGCTTGAACTCTTGCTCAATGAAATTCCAGACTACACATTCTTCAAGGTGTTTGGATGTGCGTGTTGGCCTCACCTACGTCCGTACAACAAGCGTAAGCTAGAATTTCGGTCTAAGAAGTGTGTTTTTCTCGGGTATAGTTCCCTTCACAAAGGGTACAAGTGCCTTCATGTTCCTACAAATCGCGTCTACATATCTCGTGATGTTGTGTTTGATGAAAATATGTTTCCCTTTCGTGCACTTCCGACAAACTCTACCACTCTCACGCCACCAGTGCACATGCTTGTGCCTTCGCCTGATCAATTTGTGGATGTTGCATATGCCCCTGCGTTGCTTCCTAATCATGTTGTAGGTATTGGACGCGGTGCACGCCTTGAGCTCCTTGAGGAACAAGCGCCGGATGATGCTCGCGACCGGAACGCCTCTCATGTGCATGGGCCATGCATGCCGGGTGGCATCCGCCAACCCGTTGCTGCCTCGCCCGGGGAGCGGGCGCCGGCCTCACCCGCCCCGACGCTGGCTTCGCCCGGGGAGCAGTCGCCGGCCTCACCCGCCCCGACACTGGCTTCGCCCGGCCCGCCAGCGGCGGCCTCGCTCGCCCCGACACTGGTCTCGCCTGGCCCGCAGACTCCGGCGTCGCCTGGCCTGGCGGTCACCTCGCCTGGGCCAGCTGCCGCCTCATTCGGCCCGGTGGTGGTCTCGCCCGACCTGGTGGCCACTTCGACTGGGCCGGCTGCAGTTTCGCTCGGCCCAGCAACCCCGACAGACCTTGCTTTGGCCTCCGATGGGCTGCCTTTCCTCGACGCATCATCTCCTGCTTCTCTGACGCCAGGGAGTCCTGGTGAGAGCTCGTCGGGTGTCTCGGCTTCATCACCATCACCTGTCGCTGTGGTGTTGCCAGCACAGCCTGCTGTCACCTTGCGTCCTCACACATGAAGTCAATCTGGCATTGTTCGTCTGAAGGAACGCAAAGATGGGACTGTCGCATGGCTTGCTGCTTGCATGGCTCATACTGCTGCTGACCCCACTGCAGAACCTCGTCACTTTCAGGCTGCGCTCAGTATCCCTCATTGGCGCGCGGCAATGGAACAGGAGTTTCAAGCTCTACAAAAAAATGATACTTGGCAACTTTTCCTCCAGTGTCTGGCGTCAACATCATTGATTCCAAGTGTGGTTTTAAAGTCAAGAGACATGCTGATGGTTCTATAGAACGCTACAAAGCACGACTAGTCGCCAAGGGTTTCAAACAGAGGTATGGTCTTGATTATGAAGACACGTTCAGTCCTGTTATCAAGCCTACTACTATACGTTTGCTGCTGTCTCTTGCTGTCACTTGAGGATGGTTTCTTCGTCAGCTCGATGTGTAGAATGCTTTCCTACATGGAATTCTGGAGGAGGAGGTTTATATGCGTCAGCCGCCTGGTTTTGTTGATCCGGCACGTCCTCATCATCTATGTCGTCTGGTTAAGGCAATGTATGGACTCAAATAAGCTCCTCGTGCATGGCATGCCCGCCTTGGCTCTGTTCTTCGAGCTCTTGGGTTTACTCCCTCCAATGCGGACACGTCGTTGTTTCTCCTTCAGTGCCCTGAGGTGACGATGTATCTCCTGGTTTATGTTGATGATATCATTCTCATCAGTTCCTCCGATGCTGCTGTTGGTCGTCTTGTGACTGCGTTGAGTGGTGATTTTGCTGTCAAGGACCTAGGTGCTCTGCATTTTTTCCTCGGTCTGGAGGTCTCACGGTCTTCTGCTGGGTTGACCCTCACTCAGAAGAAATAATCCATGGATTTGTTATGACGGGCTGGCATGTTGAAGTGCAAACATGCTATCACTCCGATGTCTGCCACTGATCGGTTGTCTGCTCTTGATGGAGAATCTCTTTCACCTGATGATGCTACTGAGTATCGCAGTCTCGTTGGTGGTCTACAGTATCTTACTATTACCAGGCCTGATATCTCCTATGCAGTTAACCGTGTGTGTCAGTACCTTCATGCACCCAGGACATCTCATTGGTCAGTTGTGAAGCGTATTTTGCGGTACATCTGTCTTACTGCCTCCTATGGTTTGCTCCTTGAGCCTGCCCCGTCTGGTGAGCTCTCTGCTTCTTCCGATGCAGATTGGGCTGGTAATCCTGATGACAAGCGATCCATGGGGGGTTATGCGGTATTTCTGGGTTCTAACTTGATCGCCTGGAATGCTCGCAAGCAAGCAACGGTGTCTCGCAGTAGTACTGAGGCTGAGTACAAACCGGTTGCTGATGCGACTGCTGAGATCA
Source organism: Triticum aestivum (assembly GCF_018294505.1). Lineage (NCBI taxonomy): Eukaryota > Viridiplantae > Streptophyta > Magnoliopsida > Poales > Poaceae > Triticum > Triticum aestivum. The sequence goes on from NC_057794.1 coordinate 507,992,540, forward strand.
TATGGGTACAGTCTCTCTTGAGGGAACTGAGAGTCTCTCCAGCCCGTCCTCCAGTTCTGTGGTGTGATAACATCAGTGCTACATATCTCTCGTCTAATCCGGTGTTCTATGCTCGGACGAAGCACATTGAGGTTCACTATCATTTTGTTCGGAAACGCGTTGCACAGAAGCTACTCTGTATCAAGTTCATCTCGTCAAAGGATCAACTTGCTGACATCTTCACGAAGCCTCTTCCACAACCACAGTTTGTAGGCTATAGGCGCAATCTTAACTTACTTTGTACTTCAGGCTATAGTTAAGATTGAGGGACGGTGTTAGACTCTATATATATGTAGCCTCTATATATCTGTTGTAACATTGTATTGTATCTCTTGATACTTCTATATAATGAGATAGCCACACCCCGTTTAGGGTGTCGAGCAGTTTCCCAAACATACGTTTTACACTAACCACCCCGTACTCC
>NC_057794.1:507993451-507995038 GCF_018294505.1 Triticum aestivum
ATTGCTCCGTGAAAATATATAGTCAACCGAAGAAGACGTAGGTGAAATTTGTCGAGAAAAAAAAGATGTTGCAGTGACGCCACATTCGTGGACTCATAGTAACAAAGGAATTTTAGGATAAGAAGATAAGAAGCCATGAAATGAAAACAACCTAAACATGAGATTTACAGAATTCTACTTACCCATGGTACAAAATTGCAATGTGGCTACACTGGTTAGTGCTATTACGATTTGTCAGCTCAAAATGAAAATCCACCATGCCACAGTCTCTTAGATGTTGACGAACGGCACGCCGGTGATGAACTCGATGGCGGCGAGCGCCACGAGGCCGAGCATAGCGAAGCGGCCGTTCCAGAGCTCAGCGTCGACGCTCCAGACGCCGCTGGACTTGTTCTCCACGCTCTGGCCCTGCAGCAGCGGCACCAGCGACGCCACGGAGAACACCCCCGCAGTCACCAGGAACCAGCCAAGCCCAGCGCCGCTGCCGGCCTGGTCGAGGAGCCCACCGCCGCGCGCCGCCTCGACGGACAGCGCCGCCACGAAGCCCACCATGGCCAGCCGGCCGTTGATGCGCTCCGGCGCCGGGCCGCTGAACGCGAGCGCGTCCCACACCGAGGGGTTAGCCTTCTTGGTCATGGGCTTGGGTGCCGCCGGGATGGGGGTCGGGGCCGGGCTCGTGCGTGGGGAGGAGGAGGTCGACGCGCTCGTCGTCTCCTTGGCTGAGTCCATGTCAGGCTGCGCATACACAAACAATTTTACATTGAGATGGAGTCTTGAAGTAACACTAGCCAGCCAGCATCCGAAGCAGTTGAGCGGAGACGTGAAAGCTCACCTCGGCCTGGGCCCTGACGACGAGGGCGCGCCGGCCGGCGCGGTGCCACCACCGGAGAACGGGCGGCGGACCGGCCAACGACGGCGAAGGAGCTCAAAGCCACCATGGTTGCCATTACTCAAGGCAAAGAAAAGCTAGCACGGGAAGAGAACTAGAGAAGGTGCTGCTGGCTAGATCGATGGTGATGACACTTGGCTGACGTTGTGTTGCTGTGTCTATTGTGAGCGAGCAGGCGCGCATTTTTAGCGGCCGTGAGGAGGTCGCCGGTGGACGCGGCCGTGGCCACGTGAACGAGGTGATAGAGCTGTACGTGGAGGGAGGGAGGCGGCCGGCTCACGTCGACGTGGACACCGAAGGCCCCATAACCCGCTCTCGCCAAAAAGTGCACGAGACTAGAGAACCAGCATGTACCGACAAAAATTCCTCTTAAACCATCTACAGCCGCAAGGTTGCAAATCTGGCCCCTGAAACATCTGCGAACGCGCCCACGGATAGTGATTAGGCGGGCCGAAAAATTAACCATTTGCAATGACATACCCTATTTTTGAAACACCTATTACATGTAGCGCCATGCACGACGATCATCCCGTCTTTCTTGGGTCAGCTGGGATGTCAAAACACACCGAAAATTGCTCATAGTTAAGATTCTCACACCTGTATTAGTCCCACCTGACCGCGTGACGAGCTAGTCGACCGGCTTAAATAGCCGGGTCGTGCAGAAGCGATAAGCTTATGACATTATTGGATCCTTTGTA
>NC_057794.1:507995237-507997480 GCF_018294505.1 Triticum aestivum
CAAAAGAAATCCACACTAAGCCATATTTGCTCTAGGATGTGGAAGTCTCGTTTAAGAGTGGGGAAGCTATTGAGCTCCCATGGCCATTGGCGCAGCCGCCTACCAGCCCAGTCCCACTCCACCACCCATAGCGCCCCTCCCCAACTTCGGCAAGATTTTGATGAATTTTTTTCTTCATTTTTCCATCTTCCCCGTCATCTTCGACGACGGTGGCCCAGCCCTCCTCCTCGTCCCCGCCCACGAGCAAAGCACAACCGCACGTGGAGGAGCACTTACAGGGCAAAAAGTTCACGGAAAGGAGAAACCGACAAAGAGAAACATGGTCGCCAGCCACCATCACCGATTTCAATGAATCGTTGCATTCCGAACCGCGTTATCGTGCCACTAGGAGAAGGAAGATGGGAAGAACCATTTAGACAAAGAAGTGCGCAAAACCGTGGCCCATGGAGAACAAATTTTGCCTACATCCACTCCTTTGTCACATGCATACATTGTGCACGATGAGGAACTATCAAGTTGCTTTTGTAGATCATCTATGTTAGATCGTAGCTAGCTCATGTACATCATCTAGTGATGAGAAGGCATCCAGGAGGTCGGTTGGCTGCAGAAGGCAGGGGTAGACGTCGCGGTCGCACACAAGTTGTTCGATCAAATGCCTTGAAGGAATAGGCATGTGTGTGTGAGAGAGAGAGTAGTGTTAATGTAGGGTGAGTCCATGTCCAACTTAACGGTCAAACAAATGGTATTTGACCGTTTTATGCCACATCAACAATTACTACGAGCCCTTTCTTTCGGAAACATGTTTAATTCACTCCAAACAGCTCACTAGTGTTATCTGCCAAAAATTATGCTGGAATAGATACAATTTTGTAGCGGTAGAGTAAAGTGGTTGCAAGTTAAAACCCTAGACATAGATGTGATGGTTTTATGATATTCATCCTTTTTTTAGGAAATACCAACATGGCGGTATATATTAACTTGGCATAACAATATACAGGAATTAAGAAGCTAGAGGGTCTCCATGACTCCATCCCATGACCCTCACCATGCTTAGCTAAAGCACGTGCTGCACTTTTAGCCTCTCTAAGACGATGCTTAAATATCTCATGCGTGAAATTGATAGATATATACAAGTACTCGTGATTGCCGTACTAGTGGTGACGGTGCACCGATGACGAACGTGAACATTGCCTAAGTAGGCCGATCTACTGAGTCACACGCTATGCACGCACGCGCGTATGTGTAGCCTCATACGACTTCCTACCCATGACCATGAGAGCAATATGACGCGTAGAAACAGTGCAGTCCGTGTTCGAAGCTGTTTTTTGTATGGATCACCACCACACACATAAAATATTTTGCAGTGAGGCCACACTCCTGGACTCATACTAAAAAAAGATAAGAAGCCATGAAAACAACCTAAACATGAGATTTACAGAATTCTACTACCGAAGGAGGGAAGCATAACCGGAAGGAGGGAAGCATCGTTGAAGGCTATATGGCCGAAAAGGTCGTTGAGTTCTGCCGATAGGAGAGCCTCGATACATCCATGAGGTTAGATTTCATGGTTTTGCAATGATCGGAATGATCAAAATCACTCCAAGTTTGACAAATTTGAACTGGCCCTTTTACCATCTTATCTTGAAAGATATGCAGTCATTAGTTCCTTATATGCAATAACACCTACATTGTTTGCATGCACAACATCCAGGAAGCCAATCTATTGCGAAACCGCACGATTCCTTGTTCTGCCGCTGGTTCATTGAACGCCTATGTGATGCCCTCAAATTCGCGACAATATCAAGGATACCAAATCAATGGGTACATGAGTTTGCTACGAAACAAAAAAAATGGTAAATCATAGACATAGAACTCCATGCTCTCGAAGAAAATTACAAAAAACTTCATTTTTACATTAGTATACCATAAGAAAGCAAATGGCTGCTATGCCTTTTGAACTAGGCAAAATCAGTGGTATAAAGGATAACCCCATGAATTTCTATGTAAAATTATGGTAAAAAATTGTGCCATATATATTTTTTCAAATAAATATATAAGTTTTTAATTAATTAGCATATTAAAAGTAGACATGTGAGTATATGATGGATTAGCGGATAGACATGTAGACCATACTAGCCACGGAGACGAGGGTGTCCTAATCCAAACAATGTTCTTCGTCACGGAAATTGATAATGCTATACGCATAGGCAAAGGCTACGGACCTTCACGGACCACGTTGCATG